>NW_017670444.1:584771-694170 GCF_001879085.1 Nicotiana attenuata
TGCACTGTAGGAAAGTTAACGTTACTAATATTTAGTTTACTTTTTACCCTTTGGAAGTAAGTTGTTTGATTCACAATAATGGTAAGGAAAATCTTGGAAAATTCGATCCAAGAGTGATGAAGGTATTTTTCTGGGTTATTCATTGAATAGTAGTTCTTTTAGAGTCTATAATAAACGCACATTGTGTGTGGAAGAATCTGTACATGTTATATTTGATGAAAATAACTCTTCGGCTGAGAAAGGAATTACTGCAGGTGATGAAGATCAAGCTCAAGAAATTCAGGAGACAAGCAAATCTCAAAAGTCGACTGATGGATCTGATGTTGTGATAGAGTCTATAAATGAAACCAGCAACAATCCACCAGAACCTCCGAAGGAGTCAACTACTCATATAGTTCGTCCAAATGAATGGAGAAGTGAACTTGAATATCCTCAAAAGTTCATCATAGGAGATCCAAGCGAAGGAATGAAAACCAGGAGAGCTATCAAGAAGAAAGCAAACATAGCACTAATCTCTCTAATTGAGCCAAAGAAAATAGAGGAAGCTCTGAAAGACTCAAGTTGGATGCAAGCGATACAGGAAGAACTAGATCAATTCGACAAAAATCAAGTATGGAAACTGATACCCAAACCTGAAAGTGTTCCTGTAATTGGAACAAAATTGGTCTTCAGAAATATACTGAATAAGGATGGAAAAGTTGTAAGAAACAAAGCTAGATTAGTTGCTCAAGGATATTAACAACAAGAAGGAGTCGACTATGAGGAAACTTTTTCCCCAGTAGCACTACTGGAATCTATACGAATTCTTCTGGCATATGCATCCTTTAAGGGATTCGGGCTATTTCAGATGGATGTTAAAAGTGCCTTTTTGAATGGTTTCATTGAAGAGGAAGTATACGTGAAACAACCTCCTGGGTTTGTAGATTCAAAGTTTCCCTATCATGTGCATAAGCTAACCAAAGCGATGTATGGACTGAGCAAGCTCCACGAGCATGGTACGAAAGACTCAGTTCATTTCTTATTGATCATGGTTTTACAAGAGGTAAAGTAGACACTACTCTGTTTATTAAAAGATCATCAGAAGGTAATCTCATTATTCAAATTTATGTTGATGATATCATATTTGGTAGTGCTAATCCTCTTATGTGCAAGGAATTTTCAAATCTAATGCAAAGTGAGTTCGAAATGAGCATGATGGGAGAGCTAACTTTCTTCCTTGGACTTCAAATTCAACAATATGAAGAAGGAACATTCAAATGTCAGACCAAGTATACAAAGGAGTTGATCCAAAAATTCGGCATGAGCAATGCTAAAGCAATTGGCACACCAATGAGTCCTTCAACAAGTCTCAATAAAGACGAACAGAGAATTCCTGTTGATGAAACTAAGTATCGTGGAATGATCGGCTCACTTCTTTAACTAACTGCTAGTCGACCGGATATTATGTTTAGTGTCTGTAAATGTGCCAGGTTTCAGTCAACTGCTAAGGAATCACATCTCACTGCAATAAAAAGAATTATTCGATATCTCATTGGAACTGTCTCTCATGGACTATGGTATCCTCGTTCTAACACGTTTAAATTAGAAGGTTTTTCAGATGTTAATCTTGCAGGTGATAAGGAAGACAGAAAAAGCACAAGTGGAACATGCCAATTACTTGGCAAAGCATTGATATCTTGGAACAGTAAAAAACAAGGATCAGTTGCACTATCCATTACTGAAGCTGAATATATCGCTATTGGACAATGTTGTGCACAATTATTATGGATGTCTCATCAACTTGGTGGCTATGAATTATCGTTTAAGCCTATACCAATTTTCAGCGATAATTCTAGTGCTATATGTCTCTCTAAAAATCATGTGCATCATTCTAGAGCAAAGCATATAGACACCAAGCATCATTTTATTAGAAATCACGTTCTTAAAAGAAACATAGAAATATCTTTTGTTGGAACAACTTATCAATTAGCAGATATTTTTACTAAGCCTTTATTAGAAGAAAGATTTTGCTCTATAAGAGAATTACTTGGCATTATTTGCATTAATAGTTAATATTAGGACCTATGTGCTATTATTTTGTTTTGTATGCCTAATGTTATATATCTTTTCTTAATCACTAATTACGCCTTTGATTTCCCTCTCTTTTCCTCTCTTTTCACATCAGTTGCAAAGTTCAAAGAAGGAAAGCCAATCATCACGTCTGATCAACTGACGCCTTTACCTTTTCTGTACTCAACCGTCAGAAACCCTCTTTTTAATGCTGATACTTCTTTTCAATCTCCATCGTCCCTATCGCCTAAAAACCCTTCTCAGAAGCTCTGCCCAAACAAAAAAGAACTCTTCAATGGCCAAACACCCCAAAAATGCCTCTGCCTCCACTAGGAAGAGTACTCGCTCCAGAGCAAAAACCCCTTCTCAGCCCCCTGAACAGGTAGACCTAGGGTCCGATCATTCAGAAGGTTTTGCCTCTTCTCAAGCTGATTTTTCTGATCATTCTCAAGCCTTAGGAGATAAATCTTTGGGCAAACGACCTATGGAAGAACCCCATATTTCCTTCACTCTAAAGAAGTCAAAAATAGATCTTTCTAGTTCCCTAGAGTCAGACCTAACCTTTTTTTGTAAGACCCGCATTTCTTCTCAAGGTTCGGTGCTTGAAGATGAGATCCTTGAGACCATCCCCTCTCTAGTCACAGAGGAAGATAATAAGATGCTTACGAGCCCTCCTAATATGGAAGAAGTTCAAAAGGTAATTTTGAGCATTTCCACGACATAGATCAAAGGGTCGTTCATTAGCCCTACTAGTAAAATACAGGAAAAAGAGGGATGGATTTCGACCTTGCTTTTTTAGGTCTCAGGCTAGCGCTCTAAAGGTAAGTTCAAGTCGGAAACATAGCGGGGGTTCTCAAGCTTAGGAGAGGAGACAGTTTCGCTTTCGTTAGATTGTGTGGCAACGTCAGCAGAAAGGAGGAGAAGACGGAAGGCTGTATTCAAAATCTATGTCGGAATTGGCCAGTGCAAAGTCCTATTTGTCAAAGAAGAGAGCCAAGACAAGCTCAAGTCATCCGGGATAAGAGAAGGTCCTATCCTAATAAGCGGGGTAGGACCGGTCGAATAAGCAGTAATTCATCTTTGCATGATTCTCCAAATAGGAACTTTTTCATCGCCCTGAAAGACAAGCTTATTGCTCATGGGAGGGTAGTCTACCTTGATGACATGGAAGCCCAAAATTGTAAGGTAAAATATCTTTTCGTTTATCAAGGGTGGTCAAAGTTCTTTTCTGTTCCTCCGCCTAAAGTCTATGAACCCCTAGTGAGAATGTTTTATGCAAATCTTCGCTCTAATAAGTCTGGTAAGTTGGAGTATTTAGTGTTAGGAAAGCGTATTGTTCTTGATTGTGCCATGTTTGATTCAATCTTTCAGTGTAAGTGTTCAGGTTTCCCCATGCTTTTTAAAAATTCCTGGCCCGATGATTTTGAAATTTCTTTTGATCAAGCTAAAAGGTGTATTGCTGAGTGTCCATCTGAATCTCTCCCAAACCAGTTAAGCCCTAGTGATGTTAGTTTCGAAACTCGGGTTCTGGCCCACATTGTTGCAACCACTCTGCTTCGTCGTACTGGCTCTTTCTCCACCTTCTCTCAAAGAGACGCCTTTCTGGTCTATTGCCTTGTGACTAAACTCAAAATCAAGTTGTCCTCCTGAGTCATCAATTTTATGATTGAAAGTGCAGATGATCCCACTAGTCTACCCTATGGCATGGCCATCACTCACATCCTGGAAGCTCACAATATGTCCGCATCTGCATATCCCTTTATCTCTGTTTTAAAATCTTACTACTCCAGAGCTTTTGCGAGTATGGGGTATGTGTGTGTGAAGGGCTCATGGGTTAAAAAACAAGAAGGAGAAGTCAAGCATGCTCAAACAGATTCCAAACCCAAACCTTCTGCTTCCCATCCTAGCCATAGTGATCCTGACCTAGCTGAAAAAGCTTAGTGCCACTGACAATCAGCTCTCTGAAATCAAAGATCTTCTCACTGCCACTCAGTCCACTGTTGGTGCCATTCATGTTATCTCCAAAGAAACAGGTCTGATGTTTCCAAGATAAGAGTTGCGGTTCTCAAAGTAAGGGAAAACGCTGTCAAGGCATTCAAGGAGGTTCATGAAAGGCTTGACGGAATGAGTGTCTCAGCCAATGCCAGCTTTGATCGACTGAAGGAGGCGATCTGCAATACTCCTACCTATTTTCTGCGTCGTTAATGTGGAAGTTTAAGACAATTTTTTTTGTTGTGCTGTTTTTGGACTGAAAAATCAGTCGGTGGATAATTTTTTTTGTTTACTTTTGTTTTGCTATAACTTTGCCAGCAAATCATGCTATAAATCTTGTTCTCGTATGTCGTCTGTTTTTCTATTGCCTCTTTGCTGATGTCAAAAAGGGGGAGAAAGGATATATGTATTTGTACAGGTACATACAAGGATAAGTTGACTGAAGGGTAAGTCAGTTTGGCACTTTTTGAGGAGAAGTCATAGATCCTGCAGAAGAAGTCGACTACATGAGTCTCAACAGCTATAACCAGAGAAAGTCAATTGCTCTCATTGAGGGGGAGTAAAATACAGGGAAGTCAACTGGTGTTTATACATATATATTATTTTGTCATCATCAAAAAGGGGAAGATTATTAGATCTGATTTTAATGATGAAAATAATATATTTGTTCTTTGTATAGGAACTCATGGATAGCATTCAAGATAAAGGAATCAATCAGAGAAGATCAAGGAACTCATGGATGGCATACAAGATTGAAGGAATCAATCAGAGAAAATCAAGGAAAGCAGCCAAGATTAAAGGAATCATTGATACTGAAGGAATCAATTAAGGCTAGACTGAAGGAATCAAACCAATCAAGAGTATCGAAGATCTTGCAAGATAATCAATCAAGTATACTAAATCTGGAAGGATCAAGATTCAAGGAAGGATATCCGGCGCTATCAAGTCACGTATAAGGGAAGTCATTAAAGTCTTTCGTCAAGACAAAGACGTTGCTGAATAACATTATTCTTGGAAAGAATCAATTTCTTTCTAAGGATCAAATCTCTTGGGTTGGCAAATCTCTCCAGAATTCAAGCCTCTCTCAAAGTGTTTAAGCTTGTATCTGTACCTTAGCACATATACTTTGATCGAACCAAATACCCTCTCTTTGTTCTACTATAAACAAACATTGTAGCTCTACTAGACCTGTTGTGTAACAAGTTAGAGAAGAAAGAGAGACCAACACTGGTGAGGCATTGTATAAAAAAGAAACGAGTGATATAGGAACTAAGCTATCGGTGTAGATCACACCATTCACTGTGTACTCGAGAAACTCATTCACTGAAAGAGAACTCCCTTGCAACCCAAGGGGACTGGACTAGGGTTCACATTGAATTTGAACCAGTATAAAATTTCCGATGTCTTTAATTCCTGCATTTAATTTCTGCATCTTAAATTCTATCATTATTGTTATCAAGTTATTATATCTAGTCAACTAATTAGAAAACTAGTCGACTGGTAGCAATTAATTTTAAAAATAAACAATTCTCCCCCCCCCCCCTTATACTTTCACATTACTCTCATCAAAGATTTTTCTTCTTCTAACAAGACCATTAATATTATAAATCACATTGCATAGTTGTTTATTCCTCTCGAAACGAGAGTCTTTCGGAAACAACTTCTCTACCTCCCCAGATAGGGGTATGGTCTGCGTACACATTACCCTCCCTAAACCCCACTCGTGAAATTCTACTAGGTTGATGTTGTTATTGTTTGCATAGTTGTTCATGCTAAATATCCCATCACATCAAGTCCTCCACCGGGCTTACAACCTCATGCTATCGAGCACGGGTTAGTTGTTCAAATTAGTTATTTATATTTATCTACAAAAACTCGAGTTGCCAAGTAATCTATTAATGTTGCTTCAATCCTCTTACTAGTTCAGCCCATTAGTAAGTGAACTATCCACCATTACTATTTCAGTTTGAGCCCCTGGGTATAGAGTCGCCTTTGTTAGGGGGCGCTTTACCCACAATGTGGGACTTCCCGGCGCGAATCCGGATTAGTCGGACTCCAATATGGGTACCGGATACCGGCTGAGAAATCAAAAAAAAAAAAAAAAAAGTGAACTATCCACCTTGTTCACCCTTGTAGGTGTACTGGCAATGATTTTTTTTTTAAACCCCTCCCAAATTAGGAGGATCGATAGTGTTACCACACTTCCCCTCCAGCGTGACTCGAACCCAGGACCTAAGGTCGTGCACTTTCCTTTGGTGTACTCAGTACTGGCAATTATTAACAACAAATTTCCTTCGTTGGATATAAATATAGTTCTTATATCTCTTAAAAGTTCTTTAAAAATTTCATTTCCATGCACTTTCTTTGGCTAATTTCTAGTCCAGCTCCTTTATTAAAAATGATTGTGAAATATAATGACATGGTATGAGATCCATATAGACGTTCTCCTATTGATTGATGAGTACTATTAAGCACCAGGTTATCAGTTTCTGTACTCAGTTTAAATTTGGCATAGAAGGACTAGAATTTCGGCATATATATATGTCCAAAGAATGCAATCATTTTAGGAGTCAAGCTACAGAGCCATGCGCCACTTCTGCTAATTAATCTTTTTTTTTGTTATAAAACAATAAAAGAAGAAGAAGAGTAGTGTAGAGAAAAGTAGAGGGAGAGAATTCTTATTGGTTTGAGATAAATTACAATAGAATAGAACCCTTTATTTATAGGGAGGGGGTGACTTAGCCACCAAGCAATGAACCCTAGAATCTCTCTAAATATAGACATTCACCATAAATAGAACTCTATTTATAACACTCCCCCTTGAATGTCTATTCAACAGATAATGTGCCTCGTTAAAACCTTAACTAAAATAAAACCCAGTGGGAAAAAAATTCTAGTAAAGGAAAAAGAGTACACTTATCTAACAATACGCCTTTTGGTTGCCTCGTTAAAAACCTTGCAAGGAAAACCCAGTGGGACAAAACCTTGTAAGGGAAAAAGAGTACAACGCGTATTAACTCCCCCTGATTAGAGCATCAATTCACATCCTTAAACATTTGCATTCCAATCTTGTGCACCCTCTTCAAAAGATCATTGGTACATATTTGATAAACAATATCAGCCATATTAACTTCAACGAATTTGTTTTATGAACTTCAAATTCATATTATCTTATTCGAGGATCTATATGAACAAATGATAATTCATTCCACGTAACTTTTTCTCAATTGTTTATCATGTCTCCCCCTCATGTTAGAAAAACTAACTTGTTTCCTCAACTTTGAGAACTCATCTTTGTGCTTTATGGTGTTAATCAAAATATACACCGCACATCAATAATAATAAGATGAAATTATTTGGTTCCTGACCCTGAACCACTTGTGAGGGGAGAAAATAATATACTTTCGTATATAACGTATATCAAACTGATATAGATAACTTTATTCTCATAAGCAATAGTTTAGCTATTAAGTGGAGACACTCAATAAATTATTTTGCTAAACCAACTGTTATGTAAACCAACTTATCAAGATGAACTTCTTGAATAAAAAATCTAGAAATTATGCTCTATATTAAATTATTGAGCAAGTTACCTCGCAAACACCAGGTTGCGGGTTAATAATAATTGCACATGCAACCATCTCACAGATGCATCTTATATGGTATACATGGCGGGTGAATGAGCCCATATTCACCTTTGATATTTCCAGTATTCATGGAATTCAATCCCAATTTTAGTTGATCTATTAATTAATGAGAACAAGCAATATAAGAGAATTCGTAAAGAACTTTCTAGTTCTTTAATATTTACCCATGTAAATTCTCTATTATTTTTGCACATCATACTTGAATTAACATGGCTAAACCAATTATGCCAACTGGATAAATTATCAATATTGATAAACTTAAAGTTTACACAATGATGTCTGCAATTATGATAAATTATCAATATTGATAAATATCAAATTTTTCAATATCTCAACTTCATGGATTTCTCCAATATTTTAATTTCAAGTTTTGTGTGGAGTGCTGATGATTATTCTAAATCAAATGGTTTCAAATATAATTGTACTCTTTGTTTGTACATGATTATGAGTATTTGAATCAATATACACTGCTATTTGGTCTATAAATATTCTGAGCCTTGAATATTTGTTAGCAACAAGTAAATTAACAGATAAACTCATTAATCAAAAGGAATTGACGCATAGAATTGGTCAAATTGACAACTCAACAGTAAGAAAATAAGTAGTGCAATTTCATTAATTAAGCAATACTACTATTCTTGCAAAAACTAATCCTATTTAGAACATAGTTACATTAAAGGGAAAACCAACATTAATTAATTTCAATCTTCTAACCACCAAAACCATAGAGAGTACGGCCTTGCCTCTTGAGCGCGTACACAACATCCATAGCAGTCACTGTCTTCCTCCTCGCGTGCTCTGTGTAAGTTACAGCATCACGAATCACATTCTCTAGAAAGATCTTGAGCACGCCACGTGTCTCCTCGTAGATAAGTCCGCTAATACGCTTCACTCCTCCTCTACGTGCCAAACGCCTGATTGCTGGCTTTGTGATACCTTGGATGTTATCGCGGAGAACTTTACGGTGTCATTTTGCTCCTCCCTTTCCCAATCCCTTTCCTCCCTTTCCGCGTCCTGACATCTTCAATTCCTGCAAAAATCACTTCATTTATCAAAAATCAACATATAGTAGCTAAATTTCTTTAAATCAAAATAATCCCATTGCAAAACACTATCTGATTAATTAATAAACTAAATTAGAAAACTAATGTGAACAAATGTATAGAGTGAGAGAGAGAAGGATAGAATGGTAAACCTAAAAACAGTTCGAAGCTTAGAGGCTTGATTACTGAAGAGAGAGAGGTGATAATGGTGAGAGAGAGGCTATATTGTTGGGATATAGAAGGAGGGTGACGCTGGTGAGTGCTTCGATCTATGTCGTGATCACGTGAATTAATATTTGTCGTCGATGAGAATCTTTGACGGTTGAGATGAAAGCGACGAGGATTGATGACCTGGCACTCTGTGTTAGTTTCAATTGAGTATCCAAAATTTGAATGTTTTTCTCCTATAGTGATTTGTGGGGGTGGGGGAAATAGAAATATGGGCGGGACTGATTTGGCGATTTACCGCCATAGATGAATAGTTGAAAATGGGCCAGAAGCAACTGGGTTTATGGTTTGGGCCAACCATTCTCATTCATAAAAATTGCATGGGGCACCCTATTTGGTCGCTCCTTTTTAATTTGTAGCCGCTTTATTTTTCTTTTTGCACCCGTTAAAAAGATTATTTTGCCTTCTTTATTAAAAGAGTACTTTCTCTCCAAGTATACGCTAGTCCTCTACTGTCTCTGTCTCTCTCTCCCGTTATTCGCGTTTTTTTATTTGTTCTTCTCTGAAATCAAATGATTTTCGTCGTTTTTTTTGATTTTTCAATTGTTTGTTCCCCAATAACATTACGCATAATCACAGGTACATTGCATTAAATTTCTGGGTTTTAATTTAGTATTAATTTTTACGATTTAATTTCTGGTTTTGATTTTGATAGTCATGTATTTATGATAATATAGTTTCCTATGGTTTATTTTGATAAGTGCATTAGTTTTATTTTACGATTGTGTTTTTAAGTTTTTGAACGTGTGTGTTTTTGATGAAAATTCTATAAATTCTTCAGTGATTTTTGGAGACGTCGAAATTTTTAGAAATTTTGAGAGTTAAATAGATGATACTATTAAAGAGTGAAGTTTATATACTTCAATGATACCTTAGTTTTAGGAGGTGAAGTTTTATTTCGTGTTTTGTGTTTTGTGTTTTTTGTTATATTTTTTATGAACTTCAGCATTATTTTGGAGTTGAATTTGTGTTTTGTTTTTTGTAAGAACTACAGCATGTTTTTGCTGAATGTTTTGTTTTGTAACTGGTGAACTTCAGCTCTAGGAGCTGAAGTTTTTGTTTTGTAACTGGTGAACTTCAACCTTCTTAGAGCTGAAGTTTTAGCTGATTTTTTTGATGTTCTACTATTATTTTTTGTATCTTTTACTTTTTTTGAACAGATGGCATCTAGAAAATCCAAATCACCTATAAATCCTAAAGCACCTAAAGATCATAAAGCAGCTAAAGCACGTAAAGCAGCTAATGCACCTAAAGATCCTAAAGCACCTAAACAACGTATAATACCCCCAGGTCCTTTAGTCCTTGCTGCTCCACCTACAAAGCCAGGGGATAGATATTATGAGTTTCGAGATTGGTTTAACTGTCGTGGTTACTGGAAGGGGAACCACGATTTGAAGAGTTTAATTGCAAGTTTCTTGACTCCTGCACAACGGAATAAGATTAATAATGGTGCATTTCGATATATTATGGCTATGGAGAATTTCAAATGCAGCATGAAGTTGGTTCATTGTTTGTGTCTTTATCGAGTATATCCGGGCTCGGGGTTGAACGGGTAATCGAGTTTTGGTTCGAACCTCGGATTTTGACCAAGCGGGTTCGACTTTTTGGGAAAAATGATAGAACACCTATAATTTAGCATTGGGATTGAATTCTTTAGCATTTATTGATGTTGTTAAATTAATTTGGGTTAGATACAAGTAAATTGGAGGCGAATTCTAAAGGAAAAGCGGTGTTTGAGCCTTGAGTTGGCCATGGAAGTTCGAGGTAAGTGTTTGGTCTAACCTTAGCTTGAGGAAATAGGTGTTGTGCCTTATTTGCTATGTGTTAGTGTAGTGTACGACGTATAGGTATGGTGACGAGTATCTATATATTGGTGTCAAGCATGCCCGTGGGTCTTAAATTGTGATCGTTGTGTTTCTTAATAAGTACTACGTATGCCTAAATTGTTGATTATCCATGTTGAGTAAGATTTATGATTTTCTTCTTAATATTTGGTTAGTGTTGAGCATTGGCACTAGTTGAGGTGAAATTGTGAAGTTGATTATTGGTACAAGTTTGGTTATAGCTGATTCCCTTGGCGGGACGTATTTAATTCTTATTGTTGATTCCCTTGCCGGGATGTATTTATACTTATTGTTGATTCCCTGCCGGGATATTGTTGTTGCTATTGTTTGGGTGAGGAAAGAGTGATAAAGCACGAAGGGTGATGCCGTACACATTCATATTTATGCATATGGTGAGCAAAAGTGATAAAGCACGAAGGGTATGCCGCGCACATTTCTAATATTTACATGGTGAGGAAGAGAGATAAAGCACGAAGGGTAATGTCGTGCACATTATCATTACTAGATTGCATTGGTAAGGATTGAGAGTAAACGCATTAAGGGTGATGCCGTGCACTATTGCCTATTTGTTATGATTTCTTGTTGTTTTCGGTTCAATTGCCTTAATTGTCTTATTCCATTATCACTGTCATTCATTATGTTGGTATTTCCCACACAGCATGTTGCCCCTGGCCCGTTACTTTTGCATTACTTCTGTTACTGTTATTCTGCTAGGTACTGTGTAACTGCAGGTTAATTATTTGTTGTGTCCTATCATCGTCACTACTTCGCCGAAGTTAGGCTCGACACTTACCAGCAGATGGATCGGTTGTGCTGATACTACACTCCGCACTCTTTTGTGCAGATTCCGGTACTGGAACATACAGACCTTAGCTTGGGGTTGCTGTCTTCAATCCATCGGAGACCTGAGGTAGTACTGCAGGCGTCCGTAGGCCTTGACGTCCCCTTCCTACCTAGTTTCTTTCTGCTCTTTTCTATTTCAGAGACATACATATATTTATTTTATTCAGACCCTGTTTGTAGTATTCTTAGATAGTGTGTGAGATTGTGACACCAGTTCAAGGTGGTTTACGTTCATAAATACGTATTGGTATTAGTTTAATTGTTAAATTTCGTTCTTCCGCTTTATTATTTTACGTTGTTTATAATTTGTTAACTTGCGCTTGTTAAGAGGTTAAAAAAAATAAAAAGGATAAATTAATCGAAATAGTTAGCTTGCCTAGCTTTCACTAGTAGGCGCCATCACAACTCTCAAGGGTAGAAAATTCGGATCGTGACAAAAGGCCATATAGTACAAAATATCCTAGTAGTTTATACAACCACAATTTAACCATACTGAGTATTTGGGGCCTGGACAAAAAGATGGCTAGGCCAGTCATTACTTTCAAGTCTTTCCAATAGCAGTTCTCAGACATTTACATTACTTGGAAGATTTATAGAAGAAAATTTTGAGGTTATGCACAAATATTGCATTAACAAACTTTTGACCCAAAAAAAGGACCCAAAAGTCAAGTTGCTTCACTACTGTCCCTCCCCCCTCTTTGCAACCTTTTCAGAATATTTGCCTGCAAAATACATTATTATGAAAGTTGTTACAACATCTGCTAGGGAGCCCCATTATAATGTGTTCAATATGACATCCTTAGTAATGTTTTATAATATCAAACTATAACAAACATGTACATACCTTTTACGAGAATAATAACACAATTATGAAAAATGTTATACAGAAACCGTAAAACTGAAGGGGCTTATTCGTAGTTACCTTATTATAAGTGACATAATTATATAAGTATTTATTTGCACTGCTGAAGCATAACACTTAAACTCGACAAAATAGATTAGAACTAGAAGGAAACTTACAATGGAAGTGAGCTATAGGTTTTTCTCCATTTTTGATGAGTTCAAACTTGTAAGCATCTCCTACTTGGAGACCATTTACTGTTCTGAATTTTGACCATCCACTTACAATTCCAAAATGACGTCCTTCTCTCCCTAGCCACACTGACCAAGATCTATCTTCTTCATTTTTCAGAATCATCTCACACTTTCTATCCATCAATCCATTTGATTTTAAAAAATCCAGTGGAAGATACTACCACACAATTTATTCCATTATGTAGAACAAGTTTGATCAGTTGTTATTACAAAAACAAAAAAGGCAAAGAAAAGGAATATAACTAAAATAAGTTCAAGCATGCACTTACCAAAACTGACTTCTTGGTGCAATAAGGTTTAATGTTTGAAATAAAATAAGGAAGATGAAGATCATGACCATCACCAGAAGTTGAAGTTGAAGTAGATACTTTTGCATTGAGAGGACTCATGTTTGAGGGCTTTTTCCTAATGTCTGTTGTTCCAAATTAATTAATCATGTTGAAATGAAATGAATAATTAGAACAGAATATGATATGAAAATAAATTTAAATAGTTTGAATTTGAACTTGCCTAGATTCTATTAAGTGAAAAATGTATAACTTAACACACAATTTAAACAACCAAAAAAAAAAAAGAAGGGATTCTACACATACAGAATATGGAAGTGCATATGACAATAAAAGAGATTAACAAAGAAATAAGAGGGGCTGGTTATAAGATGAGAAACTTGCCTTGAAACTCCCTGATTGGAGTCCCTCCATTAGTAACAACTTGAAATTTCCATATTGGTATTTTTCCATTAGTAACAACCTCAAACATTATACGATCTCCCTCCTTTAAGCAATTATCAACAATGAATTTACGCAATCCATCTCCAATTATATAGACTCGAGGTCTACGACTAGAACTTAGCTTTAAATTCCACGACCTTTGTCTTCCATCTCTTATAATCAAATCGCATTTCTTGTTTGTGAGACCATTTGCTTTTGCAAATTGTTGAGGAAGGAACTGACATGGTGTATAGCCATTTGCAAACATGATTAAATAGTCTCTTTTTCTTTGAATATATAACCAAAAAAACTAAAGAGAAAAAAATAATAAAAATGGTGCACATATGCTTCTTTTAGCCTGTAAAGATATGACGCTTGGGCCTAACTCAACCCCAAAAACTAGCTCGTGAGTGTAGGACTGCAAAGTCCATATAAGGAAACCACCAGCCCATTTTCCAACAAATGTAGGACTCTACCCAGGGGCAGATCTATGTAGAGCATTGGGGGTGGTAGGCCACCCGTACACTCGGGTAAAATTTCATGTATGTATTGATAGTTTACACAACAAAACCTATATAAGTAAAAGGTGGCACCCAGAGTCACTAATCTGATCCTTAGCCATGGTTAAAGTGCGAATTACCCATCTTTATTTCTTTTAATTCTTCAAGCTTCATTTTTGCATTTCCTCTCTCTTTGTAGCCATTTTTATTATTTATCGAATTATATATTTGCTTCCTTTTTGTTTTTCTATATATATCTTTCTCTTTGTATCTGTCTAATATATTTTTTCCCCTTGATTTTTAATTTTTTTCGAATGACAGAATCAACAGAGATAATACTAATCTAGCTACATGTAGATTGAAGCGGTGTATTTGTTTATTTTAATTTATCTTTTTAATCATATTATTCAAGAATTTGAACCGAGAAAATTAGATCACATTGGACAAAACTTATTCAACTAGATGATAACCTATTTATTTATGCACCAAAAATCTTGTACATCAAATTAAATTGATTCAAAATAGATGGAATTGACCAGAACCGAATTAATTTGAATGAATTCAAAGCTGATCAGACCAACAAATGTATCCTAATCCAATCTACTTCGCTATTGGTAAGTTTGCATTAAAATAGTGGTAACCGTAGTCATATCCTGGATGAATTGAGTTTCAAGACTTACCAAGAAACCTTTCGAAAGGCAATAGGGTCTAATAGTGCATACAAAATGAGATTGACCAAAAGGCAGCTTGTCAAGAGTAGTTGCTTCTGCATGGGAAGAAGCCTTGTTTGACAACTTGATGCTGGGGCTTGCCTTTTCTGTTACATTGTCAAGAAATTAAATATGGAAAATTACACACAATGAGAGCAGATTTCTTGTTTTTTTGTTAATAATAAAAGAGGGCCAAAGCTCATATTTGCCCAGATGATCGTTTATGCGTTCAGGGGCGGATGTATAGAGTACTCGCGCCGGGTTCATCTGAACCCGGTACTATCGACACAGAGCATAACTTTTTATATAAATACTACTCATATAGTAAGTCAAGTGCTTAAAGTATTTTAGTTATAGTTTAATTTCCATAACAACCAGGCCTTAAAGACTTCACCTTCGAATTCATTCTTAGAAGTCTCTTCAACAGTATGGACTTCTTCTTGCAAATATTCTCTGACACTTCCACTTGAATAAAATATGGTAACCTCAAACTCCATGTTTCCTTCATGTCTGAAAATCAACACATCTCCTAACTGCAAATCATGTTGTTGCGCAAAATCAGCCCAATCCGCTTCGAATCGACGGCCGTTCACCTTCACCCGCCACTGCTTGCTACCCCTTCTAAGTATTGCATGTTCATTCTTATGTCCCTTCAGGTACTTCAAGAAACCTACAGGAATTTTCTGCAGTACAACAAATATGTGTGATTAAAATAGCCATGTCACAAAGTATGATTCATATCTTTTTTTAGGACGTGACAATAAACTATTACAAGATCTCTCACAATATTCCCCCTCCTTCACCTTTATATAATATACATATAGCAGAATAATAATAATATATAGAAAGATGAAACAATTAAAAGTATAATAACTTACTAGACCATTCTTGAAGCCAGGCAGAATAGGTTTGAAAAAATGAGGTTTATTTGGAGGGACTATTTTCATGGCTGCCAGTTAAGGAGATGTAGTTTCTGTAGAATAACACTACAGAGTTGCACAGAAATTAACAAGAAAGTTACTACCGGAGTAAATAAAGAAGGCAGCTTTCTGATATAGGAAATAGGAACCAATTAATATCATTGAATAACTCTGCACTTCAATCAGGATATTGATCTAACAACACTAAGAGCCTATTTCGCCAAGCTATTGGGAGGCCAAAAGTACTTTTTTTTCTTTAAAAAAATATTGGCCATAATAGAAGTACTTTTGGCCAGTTGCAGAAGCAGTCTTTTTGCTTTTGGGAAGAAGCAGAAAATTTTAGCTTCTCCCAAGAAGCAGAAGCACAAAATTAATTTATTCAAGACAAAACTATCCTCACTATAAATTTATATTTTTCAATTATCCCTTATTGATTTAAGGATTTTTTTTCATTTTTATTTTTAGTTTTTACCATTCTTTTAATTTAAATATATCATATACATGAATCATATTTTAATTTTTCAAATTCTTTATTGACTTTTCTTGTTTTTTATTTTTTCTTTCTATAATGTCTCGTAACTTTCAAAATCTTCTTCTATTTTTTTTCCACACTAAAGTAAATTTTATCTACATCCTTCTTTGAATTATCAATTATCTTCTTACAGGTTATCATTTATAACTCCCTCTCTTATAGGCTATTAATTCCCAAATTTTTAAAACAGTTATCAAATCCAGTTTGTGAAAATTACCTACAAATAGGTAATAAATTTATAATTGCATCGCATAATCTATTTATTATTAAAAGAAGGAGAAAAAGCCTCCAAATTAAGCAAAGTGGAAACCTCACAATAAGCACTTGGCAATTTAGGAAAAAATTAGTTTGGTTAGGTAATAATTTTGTTTTCTGAATTTAAATTATGCATTATTTTTTGTTAATAATTAGTTACTCTTTTTGAATTTGAATTTAGACATACTTAATTATTATTTTTTACGAAAACAATAATTTTTTATATATTTAAAATCATTTCTATTTTATTCTCAATGCCATCTTTCAAGTTTGACACTTAGAATCATCTTGTTACGGCTACCATAGCTATACAAAATTTCACCCGATGATATTCTTCTACCGATAAGGAATTAAACTATTAGGCTAATAAAGATACTACTGCAGAGATTGATGAAGGGGATGTGTCTTCTGGTATTCCTTCAGAAATGCAAGGCAAGTCTTCTACTAATATGGAGGTGTTGTGTGATAGAATTAGAGATGAAATTATTGAGAAATGTTATTATGTGTGAGCGACTTTGCTTATTATTTCATGGTGGTTTACCAATACATAGTAATTGGTGGAATATACTTCTAATTCATACTGAATGATGTATTTTGATTATTCAAATTATCATGTAAACAATAAGTAATTATACTAGATAATATTATATGATTTGGTATAACTATATATGTTATATTGATTTAGATTTTAATATGTATGTTTACTTTATATTGTATTTTTTAATTAAATAAAACAAAAATAATAAAAGTCCCTTACGATGAATATTAAAGTTTATTTTTCTCTTTAAAATAATTATAAGACTTTGGTACTTTTCTTTTTGGTAATTTGACACTTAAAAGTACTTTTAGAAAGATCGGCCAAACACAATTTGTTTACCAAATATTGCAAAAAATACTTCTTAAATAAGTTGACCAAACACAAACTGTTTTTTTCTAAAAGTACTTTTGGATAAAGCACTTCTCGAAAAAAGTACTTTTCAAAATAAGCAGTTTTTGACAGCTTGGCCAAACGGGCTCTAAGCCTTAGGGTCGTTTGGTTTGAATATAAATTATGCTGAAAATAATTATATTGTCATTAGTTATATTTGAATTAGTTATCATAGCATTATTATTTATTGACTGTTTGATATGTTGTATTAATTTTGGGGTTGTCAATTTTCTTGTTTTATTCTGGAATAATTTATCGTGGGATTACTATTCCATCCTCTAGCCTGTATAAGTTATTCTGATACTATTTTTAATCCGGAATAATTTATTTTAGGATTAGTAATCAAATAAGGAATAAGACGGTAATTTTTATTGCAAAATTATTTTGCTTATCGTCATGCTAAACGAACCCCTTAAGGTCACTTCAGAAATGAAGAAATATGTAAATTGTTCAAAACATGTATAGTTGAAAACATATATATTAGCCATTTCAAATTACATGATGATGGTATTTGATCGGCATGAAATTTTGAAACAATATTTTTTTCAAAAAAGTTTTGTGATATAAAACTGGCCATAAATATTTATGAGCTTATAGATTATCGCATTAAAAATAAAATGAGAAACTTAAATTAAATATTTTCTGAATATAAAAGTAATATTCTTTTTGGACCAATAATATAAATTAATTAGGACGGAAGAAATATGCATTAGCCGTCTAATAGCCCGTTTGGCCAAGCTGCAAAAATTAACTTATTTTGAGAAGTGTTTTTCTCAAAAGTACTTTTAGTGAGAATCAGTTTGTGTTTGGCTAATTAGTTTGAAAAGAACTTCTGAGCAGCAATTAGTGTTTGGCCAAGCTTTAAAAAACTGCTTTTAAGTGTATTTTTCTCAAAAGTGCTTCTTAAAAAAGTGCTTTTGGAGAGAAGCTACTTTTTTCTGCTTGTCCAAAATTGCTTCTGCTTCTCCTTAAAAGCACTTTTTTTCTTTCCAAAAACTTGGCCAAACACCTCAATTTTTTGCCAAAAGTGCTTTTGGCCAAAAAAAAGCACTTTTGACCAAAAAAAACTTGGTCTACGGTGATACTTTACCATATAGGATATATTTAGTTCATTTAAAAATCAGTATATGTAAACTTTTATTTCAAGATCTATCGATTATGTTTTTGACAGAATAAGATGTACAAGTATCATTGGGAAGTGGTAAACTCTCTACTAGAAAGTAATCGTTGGAAAGTGAAACAGCGTTGCTGGCAGTCTCCCCCATCCATGCAAAATTAATCATTACTCTTAACCCCTTTTTGTCAGCCTATATTAACCTCTCAAAGCATTTAAGAGCCATCGAATAAAGCATTAATAATAGTGCAATTCAATCATACTAGCCATAAAAATAAATCGGAAAATATGTGTGGACAAACTAAGAATGGCTCAACTGTCCAGAATGGGGTATCATGGTAACTTCGCACGGCTTTTGAGGGCATAATGAATATTTAAATATTTTTGTTTTTCGGATATACCCTTTAGTATATTTGTTTTTTAATTTAATTTTTTCATTAGTTTAATTGTCTTACCTTCCCCATGCTTCTTTCACATTTACACATGCATGCTACACTACTTTTCATAAAGCAATTTATACTCATATACATATACTATATCAATTAAACGAAATAAACTAAAATATACGCATAGTATACTAAAAAAATACGATTAAACTAATATATTTTAGTTTATTACTATATCACTAAAATAATATTGTATTACTTTCTAACCCTAACACTTAAATATATAGTGCTTCAACTAAGAAGCCACTACAACAAATATGATTTTCAACCACGAAAATATTAGCTACAATAAAAAATTTGTCACTAATTATCCATTTTTGTGACTAAAATTATATTTCGTACTTAAATACACGAGGCACATACTTTTAGTGACAAAACATAAATTTTATAGCAAAATTTTGTCTACTAAAGTTTCCCACAAAAAAATAAATTGGCGCCAAATATTAATTAATATTAGCCACAAAATTAATATTATTGGTGATAAATTAGTTTCGTCACTAAATGTTGTAGACAATTGGTGACAAATAATTGTTCGTCTTAAAATTAGTTATATTTTCGCTACGAAATAGTTTCCTCAATAAAAGTTTTATATTTTTTGCAACCTTAGTTTTTGTCACTAATAGCATAAACAAATTAGTGACGATCGGTGTTTCATCTCTATTTTACCTATGAAATTATTAGGTATCATAAAAAGTTCATCACTGTTATTATCTTTTTGGAACAAAAATTAGAGTCGTACTTAAATGCACACACACATACATTTAGTGAAGAAACAAAAATTTCGTAGCGATAGTTTTATCTACTCAAGTTTTCCACCAAAAAAATGGATTGTCGCTAGTTATTTAGTAACATTAGTCACAATATCTAAAGTTACTGATGACAAACTAGTTTCATATTGTAGGCAACTAGTGAAAATTATTATTTGTCTAAAATTAGTTATATTTTAGGCTTTAGCGGTGAAAAAGCTTGGTGACTAAGAGGGTGTTTGGCTAAGCTTATAAGCTGGTCCACTTCCATGTAGGACTTAAAGTCTCTTTGTAGAGTCCCTATGCAACCGTTACACTTCCCAGTAGCCATATACGCTCCTCCATGCGGACGTTACACATCCTAGCAGCCCCTTCCACTCCTCCATGCATCTATTACACTTCCCAATAGTCCCTTCCACTCCTTCATGCAACCATTACACTTCCCAATAGTCAATTTCACTCCTCTATGCACCATTACACTCCTCTATGCAACCATTACTCTCCTCCATGACTACAATTAATTATAGAAGCTTGTCTTTATCCATCCGCCTATACAGATTTTGGATTTTTTTTAACTTCTGTCATATAGTGGCAGTACACTTCGCATATTTTGGATTTTTTTAAATTTTTTTTTTTACACTTCTGCCATATAGTGACAGTGCACTTCATAGGTTTTATCTCATAGTCTTAACCTTCATCTTGGTGGTTGAATTCTAATTAATAACGGATCGGTCTCCAAAATTTTGTAGTGGTAAATATAATTTTTGATTTTTCGTGTTGATTTTTCCACTTCTCTATGAGCAAAGTAAGGTCGATTTTTAAACTTTAAAAAAAAAATAATCTTCCTAGTTTTGTTCTTGGTTGTAAAAGGATAGAAAAGAATAGTGGGACTTCTGCACTAAATATATTGTTAATGATTTCTCAATTTTAATTGGCTATTTTTAAACCAATAATATTCTTAAAATAAATAAATATAACAATAATAAATGGAAAAAACACAGACAATATTATAAGGAACAATCATATTAATCCATTACTTTGATCCACTTGAAGTTAGTAAATATAACTAAAGAGAAGAAATTATCAAGCTAAACATAAGTTTATCCTAGCACTTCAACAGAGAAGATCACAGCCCCTGATGTAGCCTGAACTAGTTCCAAGAGAAGAACACTCCCTTTCTTCAGATTATTGTCGACAACAAATTATTTCCACCATTAACGAGTCTTCTCCGAACACCACTTGTGGAAGTCACAGCCCATTCCTTCCCATTATATCGAAGCATTGTTTTAACCGAAATAGGAGGAAGATAGCCAAAGATACTCTTTAGAAGAAACTGCAAGAACATAATGTAAAGATAAGGTTCATGGTTCATTGCTAGTTGGGATAATCAACAGTTATCAAATCATGAAAATATTAAAAAAAAAAATTACCACATAATCACGCTTGATGTACGAACTGGGCACATCCATCCGAAACCATGGATAGAATTCATCTTCAATCAATCCGCTAGC
Source organism: Nicotiana attenuata (assembly GCF_001879085.1). NCBI lineage: Eukaryota > Viridiplantae > Streptophyta > Magnoliopsida > Solanales > Solanaceae > Nicotiana > Nicotiana attenuata. The sequence goes on from NW_017670444.1 coordinate 605,885, forward strand.
ATTCATGTTTAGAGTATCTATCTTGTTTAAAGAGTTGGAAATGTTGTTCTTGTGTTTAAGAGATATATAAAGAATCAAAACTTTCTATTTCCCTCCAATCATATTTTTACTTTTCCCTTTGTTTCCCTCCGAAAATTGTATTTGACATTTTAGTCCAAAAATGTCATCTTGTTTTTCCTCCTAATAAAGAAGTTAGAATGTATTTTAGTTCTAAAATTTAATCATGATTTTCCTTTTATTATAATTAAGATATTTGGTGAAGATTATTACAATTAAGATTAACCAATAAAAATATGTCGAATTATATATTTACTATTATATAAACAAGGTCATACTAGTGAATAGACTTATATGGTTGCTATAGGCAGATATGTATGAAATTAATATAAACGGCTATTACATAAACGGTCGATATTACTAAGAATCACAACGATATAATTAGCATAGGTTATATGACTACAATCATATTAGTGAATGGACTTGTATGGTTGCTATAGGCCGATATGTATGAAATTAATATAAACGGCTATTATATAAACAGTCGATATTACTAAGAATCACAACGATATAATTATCATAAGTTATATGACTACAACCATATTAGTGAATGGACTTACATGGTTGCTATAGGTCGATATGTATGAAATTAATATAAACGGCTAATATATAAACAGTCGATATTACTAAGAATCACAATGATATAATTAGCATAGGTTATACGACTCCAACTATATTACTTATGGACTTATATGGTTCCTATATGCCGATATGTATGAAATTAATATAAACGGCTATTATATAAACGGTCAAGATTACTAAGAATCACAACGATATAATTAGCATAGGTTATATGACTACAACTATATTAGTGAATGGACTTATATGGTTGTTATAGGCCGATATGTATGAAATTAATATAAACGACTATTATATAAACGGTCGATATTATGAAGAATCACAACGATATAATTATCATAGGTTATATGACTACAACCACATTAGTGAATGGACTTATATGGTTGCTATATGCCGATATCTATGAAATTAATATAAACGGCTATTATATAAACGATCGATATTACTAAGAATCACAACGATATAATTACCATAGGTTATATGACTTCAACCATATTAGTCACTGGATTTATATGGTTGCTATAGGTCGATACGTATGACCATAATGAATGAAATTATATAAACGACTATTATATAAACGATCGATATTACTAAGAATCACAACGATATAATTAGCGTAGGTTATATGACTACAACCATATTAGTCAATGGACTTATATGGTTGCTATAGGCCGATATGTATGAAACTATTATAAACGGCTATTATATAAATGGTCGATATTACTAAGAATCACAACGATATAATTAGCATAGGTTATACAACTCCAACCATATTAGTGAATGGACTTATATGATTGCTATAGGCCGATATGTATAAAATTAATATAAACGGCTATTATATAAACAGTCGATATTACTAAGAATCACAACGATATAATTATCATAAGTTATATGACTACAACCATATTAGTGAATGGACTTATATGGTTGCTATAGGCCGATATGTATGAAATTAATATAAACGGCTATTATATAATCGGTCGATATTACTAAGAATCACAATGATATAATTAACACAGGTTATATAACTACAACCATATTAGTGAATGGACTTATATGGTTGCCATATGCCGATATATATATATATATATATATATATATATATAAATATATATAAATATATATAAGAAAATTGATATAAACGGTTATTATATAAACGGTCGATATTACTAAGAATCACAACGATATAATTAGCATAGGTTATATGACTACAATCATATTAGTGAATGGATTTATATGGTTGCTATATGCCGATATGTATGCAACTAATATAAACGGTCGATATTACTAAGAATCACACCGATATAATTACCATAGGTTATATGACTTTAACCATATTAGTCAATGGACTTATATTGTTGCTATAGGCCCGATACGTATGACCATAATGAATTAAATTATTTAAACGGCTATTATATAAACGGCCGATATTACTAAGAATCACAACGATATAATTACCATAGGTTATATGACTACAACCATATTAGTGAATGGACTTATATGGTTGCTATAGGCCGATATGTATGAAATTAATATAAACGGCTATTATATAAACGGTTGATATTAGTCAATGGACTTATATGGTTTCTATAGTCGATACGTATGACCATAATGAATTAAATTATATAAGCGGCTATTATATAAACGGTAGATATTACTAAGAATCACAACGATATAATTACCATAGGTTATATGACTTCAACCATATTAGTCAGTGGACTTATATGGTTGCTATAGGCCGATACGTATGACCATAATGAATGAAATTAATATAACCGGCTATTATATAAACGGTCGGTATTATTATGAATCACAACTATATAATTAGCATAGGTTATATGACTACAACCATATTAGTCAATGGACTTATATGGTTGCTATAGGCTGATACGTATGACCTTAACGAATGAAATTATATAGACGGCTATTATACAAGCGACCGATATTACTAAGAATAACAACGATATAATTAGTTTAGGTTATATGACTACAACCATATTAGTCAATGGACTTATATGGTTTATATAGGCCGATACGAATGACCTTAATGAATGAAATTAATATAACCGTCTATTATACAAGCGGTCGATATTACTATGAATCACAACGATATAATTAGCATATGTTATATGACTACAACCATATTAGCCAATGGACTTATATGGTAGCTATAGGTCGATACGAATGACCTTATTATAAACGGCTATTATATAAACGGCTATTTGACAACTACTTCATCAACGGGCTATATCATTTTATTTTTTTTTACTTTTCTCTTCAAAGAATATGCATTATTCTTTGAATATTCGTAAAAATATTTTCCAAGTATTCTTCAATGTATTTTGTATCTTAAAAATATTCGTAAAAATTTTTATGTTTCTTTTTTTAGCTTTCTGTTCAAAGAATATGCATTATTTTTTGAATATTCGTAAAAATATGTTACAAACATTATTCTTCAATGTATTTTTTATTTTTCATGTTTTATGCCTCCAAACTAGTTTCTAGGTTAGCATCATGTTTAGGTTACGGGGAAGGGTGGGGAATTATGCGTTTAATGAAGGCTTTCTTAACATAAGTGTATGGTATAAGTTTGTATACCGTATAAAAAATAATATTATGTATAGATACTAGACTTTTGATCTTCCCATCGTATAAATTGTATTTTTAAAAAAATACGTAATAGTATAGGTATACATATACGAAGGCTTTTGATCTTCCTATCCGTATAAATTTTATTTAAAAATAAAATAAATACGTAATAGTATAGGTATATATATGAAGTTGGTTGATCTTCCCATGAGAGAATGATGATTTATGGGACCAATGTTTTGGGATAATCAATATTTATTAACTAATTTTGGAGGGAAATATTTTGGAGGGAAAAATGGCCATTAAGCCAAATGTGAAATGAAGGGCTTTAGTGGTATTTTACCAGTGTAGTCATTTTTGGGCCACGCTGAGTTTGGCCGAATAGCAGCTCTCAAAATAAATAGCCATCTTAATTACTTAAATCTACCTCTAGGAGAAAATATTTACCGAATGGAATATTTAGTGCGTCTAGAAATCAGTATGTGTACACTTCTATTGCAAGATTATTTGTCCTGTAAATTTTGACGGATACCATAGAAAGATTTAGAACTAACGGGGATGTTTAATTTGAGGTAGATACAAAATTTAGATTAGATAATATTGACTATGTTATTGCTGTTGTTGTATGTTGTATACAAAATTTAGATTGGGTGGGTCATGGGTCGAACTTCTAAATATTACCATTGTATTCGTTGCGTTCGTTGAAATTCTTTGTTTAGAATTCTTAGAATTTTACTCCCTCTGTCGATTAACTATAGCTTTAGCTCTTTTTATGATAATTAAAAATAATAATAAATACAAGGTTTAGTTTACTAAGTTACCCCTATTAAATATTTTTTGAGAATTGAGCAATATTAAAAAGAATTACAACTTCTTTAATATTAGGAGTATAGTTGATATTCCACCCGATCCACAATAACTGACCAATTTGCTTTGGGCATACCCATTAAGGAAATACAAAATTCTACACGAAAATAGTTAGTGTGACTAAACTATCCTTCCTTAAATGCTGCACCATAGTTATAGTAGCACTTACTTCTTTTCTCAAATGTAAGGAGTAAATAACTTTTTAGGAATACGTACATAAGGGTAATTTTGGAAAAACAAATTGAATTTTTTCTTGATTATATAAATGGACACTTATTTTGAACCAAAATAAAAAAGTAAAGCGGTCACTTATTGTGGACCGGACGGAGTGATAATTAACAAAATTTAGTCTTTAATTTCTAAAATAATAATTATTTTTGAAAAAAAATTCTTGAGCTAAAGCGGCAATTAAAATGGGACTAAAAGAGTACTAATCATTCTCATAGTTTATGTTCCCCGTTAAAATTATTAATCACAGTAGAAAGTACGTTGCTTAGGGAACGAAAATTAAAAGTCAGCCCGATGATCATAACTATTCAGTGATTTCAAGGGTCTAATTACAATATGCAAGAACCCAAAAGGCTACCATAATTTAACTGCGAGTCATACCCCAAAAACAAAGGATATTGTCAAAACTTAAGTAGATTTAGCAACATGTACTATATTTATGCAAAAAACACTACATTTTCACTTGCTTCAATGCTCGTTTTCTTGCCCATCATCAACTGCTTCATTATTATTGTCAATGGCTTCTGTGATTCTTGGCACCCTTCCCAGAATATTTACCTACATTTTTTTTTTTCCAAAACAAACATAGCCTCAGTTATTAATCGAAATTTCAAGACTTGATTGTATAAAACCATTATAAAATCATAGAAGTCTAAGCTGGTAGATCTTTTATATGGAAAGTTGGTGAAAATATAATTACAGTTAAAAAATAAAATGAAGAAAATAAAATATCTTCAGGCTGATGCACGGATATCTCGCTCTCTTTAAGGAGATTCAAGCCCAATGCAGCAAAGTCTTCACTGGTCCAACAGTAATCCTTTTGACTTGTCTCCCCCAGGATACAATAGCCCGATCACGTCGTATGACTCGAACAAACTCTGGACAAGTTGTTGAGTCCAAAGCTCCACCAAGATAAACACTTTCCTCAACAAAGTAAAAACCCTCTTCTTCTTTTTTCACAACTTTAACCTTACTTTATTTACTACAATTATCTTTTCACACCACATTATGGAAGAAAGACTCCTATTTATAGGTGTAGGAATTCTTCATTGAATTAAATTGGAAGAAAGTGGGATAATAAGTTATGAAATCATGGAGAACATGAGATAATTAGTATGTAATTAGCGATAGAACATGGGAGAAGATCAGTTACAAAAGAGTTATGGTCATTTTCTACATCATGGAGTAGTGAGAGTTATGGCCATTTTTTACATCATGGAACAGTGGGAGTTATGACATATTTATTTTAATAATAAAATGCTAAAATACTGACAGTACCCCACTCATTTTAATATTAAAATACATAAGAGAATTTACCAGTTGAAGGGAGACTATTATGCATAATGAAGGCGTGCTCTGCATTGAATCTCCACTTAGCAAAACAATGATGTTTACTCCAGAGTCAGTAGTGGTCTCAGACTTGAACTATGACTGCTTTTGGAAAATAAATTATCACTGCTTACATATAATAATCAAGGTGTTGATATGAGCTTTATTAGCCAACACATTACAGCCTTGTGCTATCCTGGCTTTCATGAATGTTTTTTAGAACAAGCCCAATTCTCATAGGAAGCGGCCTACTTTCACACTCACATAGATGAAATCTGTCAGGGGTGCTCCTGTAACTCTAACACCCCGCTCAACGAGCTACAGATTTTCATTAAGAGTTAATAAAGCTCAACCTCGTAAATCATTACAGGATAAATGCACTCACGCCATAGGGATGGAAATAAAATAAAATTAGTGCATTTCAAATCAAGACATCATATGATTCGTTCTTCCCATTGAACCAGGTTATAGGATCTCTAGTCCCCAGGTTGGGTTTCCTCGTATATGACTTATGAGTTTATGGGCTTCAATCCCATCCCCCTCGATGTGCTCTAGACCCTTTCTCTTGATAAGGCCTTAGTCAGTGGATCCGCAAGATTATCAAAAGATTTAACATAATCAACATTAATGGTATCACTTGTCAAATATGATCTCATAGTATTGTGCTTTCTCCTTATAGGTCTGAATTTACCGTTGTACTAACAGTTTTGTACTCTACCAATTGCAGTGGTGCTATCACAATGAATTAAAATAGGAGGAATTGATTTTTCAAAATAAGGAATTTGAAATAATAAATCTCTCAAACAATTCGCTTCTTCACTAGCTGAAGCTAAAGTAATTAGCTTAGCCTCCATGGTAGAGTTAGCAATTATTGTTTACTTTTTTGATTTCCAACAAATAGCACCACCTCCCAAAGTAAAAATATAACCAGTAGAACAGGAATCACTAGATAAAGTGTTCCAATCTGCATCAGAAAAGCCTTCAAGTACAACATGATATTTTTATAAAATAAGCCATAAGTTTTTGTACCAAGTAAATACCTCATAACTCTTGTTATGACATGCCAATGTTCACTACCAGGCTTACTTGTAAACCTGCTAAGTACTCCTACTGCTTACGCAATATCAGGCCGAGTACAATCAGCCACATATCTCAAGCTTCCAATTAAGCTAGCATATTCCCTTTGATTTATCACATCATTGTCACTTAGTACAGGAAATAAGTGAACACTTGAATCAAAAGGGGTTACAACATGCTTGCAATCAATAAAATTATATTTTTTCAAAATTTTCTCAACATAATGTGACTGATCAAGGAAAATTCCATCACATGTTCTAGTAATCTTCATTCCAAGAATGAAATTTTCCTCGCCCAAAATATTTCGTGTCAAAATGCTACTAAGCATGCTTTTAGTTTCTCCAATAACATTCATGTTAGAGCCAAATATTAACAAATCATCAACATAAAGGCAAACAATTACATGTGATGTATTCCAAGACTTATGATAAATGCACTTATCACACTCATTTGATTTAAAACTATTTTCAATCATGTAGGAATCAAACTTTTCATGCCATTGCTTAGGTGCACGTTTCAAGCCATATAGGGATTTAGTAAGTTTACACACTTTACTTTCTTGGCCTCCTTCTATAAAACCATCAGGTTGATCCATATAAATTTTTTCATTTAGGTCCCCATTTAAAAAAGCAATTTTTACATCCATTTGATGAATATGCAAATCAAAAATTGCAGCAATAGCAATTAAAAGTCTAATGGATGTAATTCTAGTTATCGGAGAAAAAGTATCAAAAAATTCTAAGCCTTCGAGTTGCTTAAAACCTTTAGCAACTAACCTAGCTTTATACTTATCAACATATCCATCCGGTTTTAGTTTTTTCTTAGGACCCATTTGAACCCAATTGTTTTACAACATAGTGGTAAATCAACCAACTTCCAAGTTTTATTAGAAATTAGTGACTCCATTTCATCATTTACAGTCTCTTTCCAAAAAATAGCATTAGGTGATAATAAGCTTCTTGTAAAGTAAGAGGGTCATTTTTAATATTAAAAACATAAAAATAAGGACCAAAATCTTTTTCTATTCTAGTTCTTTTACTTCTTCTTAACGCAAAAGCATCATTGTCTTCATTTTGCAAAATAGAAGTAGAAGAACTAGGTATAGACAAAAAATTATCTTTATCTCTTTGACCCCCACTATTTTTAGACTCAAATGAAAATTTATTTTCATGAAAAATAGCATCACTTGATTCTATAATTATATTCTCTTCAAGATTCTAAAATCTATAGGCTGTACTATTAGAAGCATAACCAAGAAAAGCACACGTGGTAACTTTTTTACCCAATTTATAATTTTTGGATCCTTTAATATAGGCTAAACAACCCCAAACTCTAAGATAACCCAAATTTGGCTTGTGATTTTTCCACAACTCAAATGGTGTCAATTTTGCTTTCTTATGAGGCACCCTATTCAACACATAACATGCAGTCAAAATAGTTTCACCCCACAAATTTAAAGGTGCATTTGACTCAATAAGCATGGCATTAGTTAACTCTATCAAAGTTCTATTTTTTCTTTCAGCCACACCGTTTGATGCAGGAGAACAAGGTAGAGTAGTTTCATGAATTATTCCCAATGATCTAACAAAAGAATTAAATTCATTAGACTCATATTCACGGCCTCTATCACTTCTAATTCTTTTTATTTTTCTACCGAATTGATTTTCAACCTCATGGAGATAATTTTTATAATTTTCAAATGCATCACTTTTATTTTTCATCAAGTAAACATATGTATACTTAGAGAAATCATCAATAAAAGTGATAAAATATCTATTTACTCCACGAGTTAAAATTCCTCCAAGTTCACAAATATCAGTGTGAACTAATTCTAACAATTCAGTTTTTCTTTCAACTTGAAAATGAGGCCTTTTAGTTATTTTAGCTTTATTACAAGCCTCACATTTTTCAAATTTTTTTTAATCATTGGGATTAATCCTAAACTACTCATGATTCCCACATAACGATTATTAATATGACACAAACGATCATGCCAAAAATTAGTAGAAGAAAGCATATAAACAGAACTAGAAGAAGTTTTATTCATATCAACATTCAACTTGAACATCCCATCACATGCTGTAACGACCCGGCCGGTCGTTTCAAGAGTTGTAGCCCCGTTCCCCTTTTTCTGCTTCTTTTGTGTTCTACAACTGTATTATGACTTGTCGGGTTAGTTGGTTCGGGTTCGGAGTGGTTTTAGAGTGAATTGAGACACTTAGTCTCTTAATTGGAAGCTTAAGTTGGAAAAAGTTGACCGGATGTTGACTTATATGTAAACGACCTCGGATTTGAATTTTGATAGTTCCATTAGCTCCGTTTGGCGACTTTGGACTTAGGAGCGCATCCAGAATGTGATTTGGAGATCCGTAGTAGAATTAGGCTTGAATTGGCGAAAGTTGGAGTTTTGGCGATTTTGGTCGGTAGTGAAAATTTTGATATCGGGGTCGGATTGGATTTCTAGAAGTTGGAGTAGGTTCGTGGTATCATTTTTGACTTGTGTGTAAAATTTGAGGTCAATCGGACGTGGCTTGTTAGGTTTTGGCATCGTTTGTGGAATTCGAAAGTTTAGAAGTTCTTTAGGCTTGAATCCGGGTGTAATTTGGTGTTCTGAGTGATTCGAAGGTTCGACTAAGTTCGCACCGTGAGAATTGTGACCTGGTTGACTCCATGGCACCGTATAGTGACTCCATCTTGTTGATATTTGTGTTTTTATCATGTGATAAAGCAATTGAGCTGTTAATCATGCTAGATATCATGTTAGACTTTATGCCGGTACTATTGAGACCCCTAGTGGTCGTTTCTTGCTGTCATCTCATTGATTTCATTGGTATTCTGTACTCAGTCATATTCATGCATTATTATATCATATTCCAATCTTAGTTGTTATTTATTGATACATCATATCATTGTTCCGGGTTAGCTTCCATGACATTGTGAGCCCGTGGGTGAGACTAGAGAAATTGATGACTGAGTGAGGCCGAAAGCCTGATTATGAGTGACAGTTATGGGATTGGCCTGCACGCCGTAACGGTTATACTGATTTTTGATAGCACTTGGGCTGCAGGAGCCCCTCCGGAGTCTGTAACACACCCCTAGTGAGCGCAGATGATATTATTGAGGGATGGATCTTCCTTGGACATGGATCTTGTCCAAAGTACTTGATACCTGGAGATGGATCTTCTCCACATGACTGGATTGCCCTTTTTCCACCAGTTGCCCCAGTTCAGGATCGGGTCCCAGTTGTAGATGCACCAGCGGGACCAGCTCAGGCACCAACGGTGCCTATTGTTATCCCAGGCCTTCAGGAGGCCTTAGCTCAGATTTTGACCGTGTGCACCAGTCTTGGTCAGGCGGTCTCTGTTCCGGCCGCACCAGCCACTTCTCAGGCCAGGGGAGGCACTCAGACTCCCGCCGCCCGCATACCCGAGCAGGTGGTGCAAGGACTTCAGACACCGGGGCACTACCAGCTCAGCCGGTGGCAACTGCTCTGGCCCATGTGGTTCCTGCTATGAGTGATGACGAGAAGTGTTGAGACTAGAGAGGTTTGGTAGACTTCAGCCTCCATCTTTCGGCGGGGCAGAGTTGGAGGATGCACAGGTTTTCTTGGACAGATGTTAGATGATTCTTCGTACAGCAGGTATTCTGGAGAACAGTGGGGTCTCGTTCACTACTTTTCAGTTCAGTAGAGCTGCCCTCACCTGGTGGGAAGCTTATGAGAGGCGTAGGCTGGTTGGTGCAGCGCCACTTACATGGCAGGAGTTTTCTGTTCTCTTCTTGGAGAAGTATGTGCTGCAGTCTCGCAGAGAGGAGCTGCGCAGATAGTCGAGCAGTTGCATCAGGATGGTATGACGGTGATGCAGTACGAGATGAGATTTTCTGAGTTGGTCCGTTATGCTGTTTAGCTGGTTCCCACGGATAGGGAGAGGATCAGGAGGTTCGTTGATGGCCTCACATACCATCTGCGGATACTTATGACTAGAGAGAGGATGTCTGGTGCTACTTTTGAGGAGGTAGTTGACATTTCTCGGGAGATAAAGTCGGTTCACTGCCAGGAGAGAGTTGAGAGGGAGGTCAAGAGGCCTCGTGGATCCGGTAGTTTTGGTGGTGTTCCTTCTGGACGTTAGTTTCACCACGGCATAGGTCGTCCCTACAGGCATGCTCAAACGGCTCTTCCAGTTCACCGTGGTGCATCGTTTGGCCATGGTTCTCACACTTCTCAGCATGGTCACTCATCTCTCAGTGCCCTCCCAGCTCAGAGTTCGACTCATGCACCATCAACTTAAGGTTCATCTATGTTGGGTCCTTTTAGCGGTTATCCCGGTGCTCAGGGCTCTCTTCAGTCCCCATCGCCATTTGCAAGGAGAGGTTGTTTTGAGTGTGGAGATTTGGGTCATATCAAGAGGTATTGTCCCCGCTTTACGGGAGGTTCATCTCAGTAGGGGAGTCAGCCTTCGACTTCAGCACTAGTTACTTCACCACCCGCCCAGCCAGCTCGGGGTAGAGCTCAGTCAGCTAGGGGCCAACCTAGAGGGGGAGGCCGATCAGGCCCGTTTCTATGCAGTCCCTTCCAGACCAGATGCTTTTGCTTCAGACACAGTGATCACAAGTATTGTCTCAGTATGTCACCGAGATGCCTCTGTATTATTTGACCCTGGTTCCACCTATTCATATGTATCGTCGTATTTTGCCCATTATCTGGATATGCCCCGTGAGTCTTTATTTTCATCCGTTCATGTATCTACTCTGGTGGGCGATGTTATTATTGTGGACCGTGTTTATAGGTCGTGTGTAATGTCTATTGGGGGATTGGAGACTAGAGTTGATCTTCTACTGCTTAGTATGGTTGATTTTGACATGATATTGGGTATGGATTGGTTGTCTCCATGTCATGCTATTTTGGACTGTCACGCTAAGACAGTGATGCTGGAGATGCCGGGGTTGCCACGGATTGATTGGTGAGGTTCATTAGACTATGTCCCCAGTAGAGTGATTTCGCACTTGAAGGCCCAGCGGATGGTTGGGAAGGGTTGTCTTTCTTATTTGGCCTTTGTGAGGAATGTCAGTGCAGAGACCCCTACTATTGATTCTGTTTTGATAGTGCGAGATTTTTCGGATGTGTTTCCTGCAGACCTGCCGGGTATGCCGCCGGACAGGGATATTGACTTCGTTATTGATTTGGTGTCGGGCACTCAGCCCATTTCTATTCCACCGTACTGTATGGCATCAGCTGAGTTGAAGGAGTTAAAAGAGCAGCTTCAAGAGCTCCTTGATAAGGGGTTTATTCGGTCTAGTATGTCACCTTGGGGTGCACCGGTTCTATTTGTGAAGAAGAATGATGGCACCGTGAGAATGTGCATCAATTACAGGAATTTGAACAAAGTCACAATCAAGAACAAGTATCCTTTGTCGCGTATTGATGATCTATTTGACCATATTCAGGGGGAGAGGGTGTTCTCCAAGATTAATTTGAGATCAGGGTATCACCAGCTAAAGATTCGGGACTCGAATATTCTTAAGACAACTTTCAGGACCCGTTATGGTCATTATGAGTTCCTTGTGATGTCTTTTGGGCTGACCAATGCCCCATCAACGTTCATACATTTGATGAACAACGTATTTTAGCCATACCTCGAATCGTATGTTATTGTATTCATTGATGATATCCTGGTGTACTCTCGTAGCCAGGAGGAGCATGCCCAGCATTTGCAGTTTGTGTTGTAGCGGCTGAGGGAAGAGAAGCTTTATGCTAAGTTCTCCAAGTGTGAGTTTTGGCTCAGTTCAGTGGCGTTCTTGGGGCACGTGGTGTCCAGTGAGGGTATTCAGGTCGATCCGAAGAAGATAGCGGCGGTTCATAGTTGACCCAGACTGTCCTCGACCATAGAGATTCAGAGCTTTCTTGGTTTGGCTGGTTATTATTGTTAGTTCGTGCAGGGTTTCTCTTCTATTGCATCGCCATTGACCAAAATGACCCAAAAGGGTGCTCCTTTCAAGTGATCGGATGAGTGTGAGGCGAGCTTTCAGAAGCTCAAGACTGCCTTGACCACAACTCCATTCTAGTTCTACCATCAGCTTCTGGTTCCTATCAGTATATTGTGATTTTTCTCGGATCAGTATTGGGTGTGTATTGATGCAGGAGGGTAGAGTGATTGCTTATGCTTCGCGCCAACTGAAGCCCCATGAGAAAAACTACCCTGTCCATGATTTGAAATTGACTGCCATTGTTAATGCATTGAATATTTGGAGGCACTACCTCTATGGTGTGTCTTTTGAGGTATTTACTGATCATCGTAGCCTCCAGCACTTGCTCAAGTAGAAGGATCTCAATTTGAGGCAACGGAGATGTTTGGAGCTTCTAAAGGACTATGATATTACTATTCTGTATCATTTGGGAAGGCCAATGTGGTTGTCGATGCCTTGAGTAGGAAGGCAGTGAGTATAGGTAGTCTTGCATTCGTTCCTGTTGGGGAGAGACCTCTTGCGGTTGATGTTCAAGCTTTGGCCAACTAGCTAGTGAGATTGGATATTTCGGAGCCCAGTCGGGTTCTAGCTTGTGTGGTTTCTCGGTCTTCCTTGTTTGATGGTATCAGAGAGCGCCAGTATGATGATCCTCATTTGCTTGTCCTCAAGGATAAGGTGCATCATGATGATGCTAGAGATGTGACTATTGGAGATGATGGGGTGTTGAGGATGCAGGGCCGGATATGTGTGCCCAATGTAGATGGGCTTCGAGAGTTGATTCTAGAGGAGGCCCACAACTCGCGGTATTCCATCCATCCAGGTGCCGCAAAGATGTACCAGGATTTGAGACAGCATTATTGGTGGAGGAGAATGAATAAAGACATAGTTGGGTTTATAGCTCGGTGCCTCAACTGTCAGCAGGTGAAATGTGAGCATCAGAGGTCGGGTGGCTTGCTTCAGCAGGTAGAGATTCCAGAGTGGAAGCGGGAACGGGTCACCATGGATTTCGTGGTTAGGCTCCCACGGACTTCGAGGAAGTTCGATGCTATTTGCTATTTCAGTGGCATTCTTGGGGTACGTGGTGTCCAGTGAGGGTATTTGGGTCGATCCGAAGAAGATAGAGGCAGTTCAAAGTTGGCCCAGACCGTCCTCGGCCACAGCAATTCAGAGCTTTCTTAGTTTGGCTGGTTATTACTGTCGGTTCGTGCAGGGTTTCTCTTCTATTGCATCGTCCTTGACCAAATTGACCCAAAAGGGTGCTCCTTTCAGGTGGTCGGACGAGTGTGAGGCGAGCTTTCAGAAGCTCAAGACTGCCTTGACCACAGTTCCAGTTCTAGTTCTACCATCAGCTTCTGGTTCCTATACAGTATATTGTGATTCTTCTCAGATCAGTATTGGGTGTGTATTGATGCAGGAGGGTAAGGTGATTGCTTATGCTTCTCGCCAGCAGAAGCCCCATGAGAAGAACTACCCTGTCCATGATTTGAAGTTGGTTGCCATTGTTAATGCATTGAATATTTGGAGGCACTACCTCTATGGTGTGTCTTTTGAGGTATTTACTGATCATCGTATCCTCTAGCACTTGTTCAAGTAGAAGGATCTCAATTTGAGGCAGCGGAGATGATTGGAGCTGCTAAAGGACTATGATATTACTATTCTGTATCATCCGGGAAGGCCAATGTGGTGGTCGATGCCTTGAGTAGGAAGGCAGTGAGTATAGGCAGTCTTGCATTCATTCCTGTTGTGGCGAGACCTCTTGCTGTTGATGTTCAGGCTTTGGCCAACCAGCTAGTGAGATTGGATATTTCTGAGCCCAGTCGGGTTCTAGCTTGTGTGGTTTCTCGATCTTCCTTGTTTGATGGTATTAGAGAGTGCCAGTATGATAATCCTCATTTGCTTGTCCTCAAGGATAAGGTGCATCATGATGATGCCAGAGATGTGACTATTGGAGATGATGGGGTGTTGAGGATGCAGGACCAGATATGTGTGCCCAATGTAGATGGGCTTCGGGATTTGATTCTAGAGGAGGCCCACAACTCACGCTATTCCATCCATCCAGGTGCCGCAAAGATGTACCAGGATTTGAGGCAACATTATTGGTGGAGGAGAATGAATAAATACATAGTTGGATTTGTAGCTCGGTGTCTCAACTGTCAGCAGGTGAAATGTGAGCATCAGAGGTCGGGTGGCTTGCTTCAGTAGGTAGAGATTCCAGAGTGGAAGTGGTAACGAGTCACCATGGATTTCGTGGTTGGGCTCTCACAGACTTAGAGGAAGTTTGATGCTATTTTCTATTTCAGTGGCATTCTTGGGGCACGTGGTGTCCAGTGAGGGTATTTAGGTCGATCCGAAGAAGATAGAGGCGGTTCAGAGTTGGCCCAGACCGTACTCGGCCATAGAGATTCAGAGCTTTCTTGGTTTGGCTGGTTATTACCGTCGGTTCGTGCATGGTTTCTCTTCTATTGCATCGCCCTTGACCAAATTGACCCAAAAGGGTGCTCCTTTCAGGTGGTCGGACGAGTGTGAGGCGAGCTTTCAGAAGCTCAAGACTGCCTTAACCACAGCTCCAGTTCTAGTTTTACCATAAGCTTCTGGTTTCAATATAGTATATTGTGATTCTTCTCGGATCAGTATTGGGTGTGTATTGATGCAGGAGGGTAGAGTGATTGCTTATGCTTCGCGCCAGCTGAAGCCCCATGCGAAGAACTACCCTATCCATGATGTCATGCCCCAAAACCGAGGGACATGACCGACGCTCGACCGGGTAGCCCCAGTCAAGCGGACATGGGTGCCTTTCCTATCCCACGTGTTACCCCGTATTTTCATTACTCATTAATAAAAAGAAATTGCCATTGTAATTAAAATACCTTTTCACGAAATATACAATAACAACATGGTTACTTAGCGCGGTTTACAACTTACATCGCCCAACATACCAAAATACATATTACATAAGTTCGTAACCCACATTTTTACTGTCTACGGAGCCTCTAAAGATACACAGGATAATACAGTACTTGCCGGGAACAAGGCTCCAGCTATACCTTACACAAAAACCAAAATAAGACTCCGGAATAAAAGCGGCATGAGCCACGCAGGGTCCCGAGAGGAAAGGGGCTCACCAATACAGCTGACGGAAGATGAAG
The DNA here is from genome assembly GCF_001879085.1 of Nicotiana attenuata. Classification (NCBI taxonomy): domain Eukaryota; kingdom Viridiplantae; phylum Streptophyta; class Magnoliopsida; order Solanales; family Solanaceae; genus Nicotiana; species Nicotiana attenuata. The sequence goes on from NW_017670444.1 coordinate 621,718, forward strand.
GGGAGCTACGGTCGGTGGACTGGAGTACCTGCTATGGATCCACCTACAATCATAACACGAATGTAGCGCCCCCGACAAAAGGGACGTCAATACATTTGAATTGTGCTGGTATGTATGAACAAACTTTGCCCTAAGCAAACTTAAACCATACACAAGTAACAAGTAATAATGGAATCAACAATCAAATACACATGAAAGTAAACAATCAAGCCAAACAAATTTACAATCTCTCCATTTTCCCTTCAACATTTTTCACATCAATGATTTCACAACTTTCTCATATTTTCATTTCAATAGTGATTTCGATCACTTTCCACCCTTATTACCTCGGCCACCCTTATCACCACAACCCACACCTTATTACTTAGTGTTGCGGCGCGCAACCCGATCCCACCGAACAATCACAATTCACAATCAACACAACAACAACAACACTTCACAAAGAACAACAACAACAATTCTCAAGTATTACAACAACAATTCTTAAGGAATAACAACAACAATTCACAAAGAATTTTCCATAACCAACAATACCATTTCCATCATATTCAACAACTCATATGCATTTTATATCACAACAATAATTGCCCACGACAAGCCATATAGGTTATTACCACAGTTGTTCCAATTGCGTCATTTACGATTTCCTTCCATCACTTGTTTCTCACTCTTGCCACATAACACTTTCACAATCACACATTTGGTTTATTGCCAATTACTTACACCATTATATCGGGAGACTTAACCACAAACACTTAAATCATACCAATCATAAGAATTTCACACATAATCCACGTAGATATCACATACCAAATGTTCGTACACCATACAAGGTGATTTTACAAAGGTCAAAGTTAGCCATACATACCTGGAGCCGAATTCCCTTTTTAACTTCTACTTTCAACTCATCAAATAGTCTAGCAACGTCAATCTAGTGCACAAGTTAACACATATGACTTAGAATTGAAGTTCACAATTGCTACTCAACTTATTTAGGTTATCAATCCCTCTTGTACAATCCTTTTCTCCTACCCAATTCTTCTTACTAAATTTTAGGTTTTAAAAAGGCACGCATGTATGTTTTCAACCAATATTTTCAAGAATCAATACATGTGACGCCTCCCCTTAGTTTAAACCTGAAACTCAATGAAAAAGGGTTAGGGATTTTACCTGCAAGAATGGGGATGAAGATAATCGCTTTGAAATTTCCCGGCCCGGATAGCTTTGAAGAATCAAATTTGATGAAGATGACCTTCTCTCTCAAGAACCCTCTCTTCCTCTCTCTTATTTTGTTAAGAAAAACTCATTAAAATGAGGGATTAGGGTGTTTTATTAAAAATGGGGTAGAGTTTAAAATTTAGAAAAATTAGGAGCCCGAGTCAGGTTTGCGGTCGCACTATGCGATCGTAGATCCGAAATGCGGTCCGCAGAATGGACCGCAAAAGTGCTCCAAAAATCCAATTCTTCTGTTTGGGTCTGCGGCGGAAATGCGGTCCGCATACCCAATTTGCGGTCGCATAATGCACCGCATTTTTGACCTCAAATTTGACTGACACATTGACTCACTTTGCGATAGAAATGCGGTCCGCATATCAGTTATGCGGTCGCATAATGGACCGCATTTTAACCTTAATTTTAACCAAACCGCTGACTCATTATGCGGCAGAAATGCGGTCCGCATACTTAATTTGCGACCGCATTCTGGACTGCAAAATAACACTTTTCTGGAAAAACTTGGTTCTTTGATTTTTAAATACTTAGATCAGTACAATGGATCCGAACCGCGGCGAGCTTGCGAGGCCTTACACAGGGCCTGACCCTACGAGCTACTAGGTTTTGAGCACAAATTTTTTTCATGGGGCCTTACATTTATGAAGTTGGCTGCCATTGTTAATACATTGAAGATTTGGAGGCACTACCTCTATGGTGTGTCTTTTGAGGTATTTAGTGATCATCGTAGCCTCCAGCACTTGTTCAAGTAGAAGGATCTCAATTTGAGGCAGCAGAGATGGTTGAGCTGCTAAAGGACTATGATATTACTATTCTATATCATCCGGGAAGGCCAATGTGGTGGTCGATGCCTTGAGTATGAAGGCAGTGAGTATAGGCAGTCTTGCATTCATTCCTGTTGCGGAGAGACCTCTTGCGGTTGATGTTCAGGCTTTGGCCAACCAGCTAGTGAGATTGGATATTTTGGAGCCTAGTCGGGTTCTAGCTTGTGTGGTTTCTCGGTCTTCCTTGTTTGATCGTATCAGAGAGCGCCAGTATGATGATCCTCATTTGCTTGTCCTCAAGGATAAGGTGCATCATGATGATGCCATAGATGTGACTATTGTAAATGATGGGGTGTTGAGGATGCAGGACCAGATATGTGTGCCCAATGTAGATGGGCTTCGGGAGTTAATTCTAGAGGAGGCCCACAACTCGCGGTATTCCATCCATCCAGGTGCCGCAAAGATGTACCAAGATTTTAGACAGCATTATTGGTGGAGGAGAATGAATAAAGACATAGTTGGGTTTGCAACTCGGTATCTCAACTGTCAGCAGGTGAAATGTGAGCATCAGAGGTCGGGTGGCTTGCTTCAGCAGGGAGAGATTCCAGAGTGGAAGTGGGAGCGGGTCACCATGGATTTCGTGGTCAGGCTCCCACGAACTTTGAGGAAGTTCGGGTTATTTGGGTGATTGTGGATAGGCTGACCAAGTCCGCGCACTTCATTCCTGTGTGTACTACCTATTCTTCAGACCTGTTGGCTGAGCTTTACATCAGAGAGATTGTTCGCCTGCACGGTGTGCCAGTTTCGATCATTTCAGACCGAGGCATGCAGTTTACATCGCAGTTTTGGAGAGCCGTGCAGCAAGAGTTGGGCACTCAGGTTGAGTTGAGCACAACATTTCATCCTCAGACAGACGGACAGTCCGAGCGCACTATTCAGATATTGGAGGACATGTTACGCGCGTGTGTCATTGATTTTGATGGTTGATGGGACCAATTTCTGCCGCTCGCGGAATTTGCTTACAAAAACAGTTATCAGCCAAGCATTCAGATGGCTCCGTATGAGGCTTTATATGGGAGGCAGTGTAGATCTCCAGTGGGTTAGTTTGAGCCGGGCGAGGCTAGGCTATTGGGTACTGATTTGGTTCAGGATACTTTGGACAAGGTTAAATTGATTCAGGAGTGGCTTCGCACGGCGCGGTCAAGACAAAAGAGTTATGCCGACCGGAAGGTTCGTGATGTGTCTTACATGGTTGGGGAGAAGGTTCTAATGAAGGTTTCACCCATGAAGGGTGTTATGAGATTTAGGAAGAAGGGCAAGTTGAGCCCTCGGTTCATAAGACCTTTTGAGGTACTTCAGAGGATTGGGGAGGTGGTTTACAAGCTTGCCTTACCACCAAGCTTGACGAGTGTGCATCCAGTATTCCATGTTTCTATGCTCCGGAAGTATATCGACAATCCGTACCATGTTTTGGATTTCAGCACGGTTCAGTTGGATGGTGATTTGACTTATGATGTAGAGCCGGTGGCTATTTCGGAGCGGCAGGTCTGAAAGTTGAGATCAAAGGATATAGCTCCAGTGAAAGTGTAATGGAGAGGTCAGCCCGTGGAGAAGGCTACTCGGGAGACCGAGCGGGAGATGTGGAGCAGATATCCACACCTATTTGAGGCTCCATGTATGTTTCTAGACCCGTTTGAGGATGAACGTTTGTTTAAGAGGGGGATGATGTAACGACCCGGCCGGCCGTTTCGAGAGTTGTAGCCTAGTTCCCCCATTTTCTGCTTCTTTTGTGTTCTACATCTGCATTATGACTTGTCGGGTTAGTTGGTTCGGGTCCGGAGTGGTTTTGGAGTGAATTGAGACACTTAGTCACTTAATTGGAGCTAAGTTGGAAAAAGTTGACCGGATGTTGACTTGTGTGTAAACGACCTCAGATTTGAATTTTGATAGTTCCGTTAGGTGATTTTGGACTTAGAAGCGCATCCGGAATGTGATTTGGAGATCCGTAGTAGAATTAGGCTTTAATTGGCGAAAGTCGGAATTTTGGCAATTTTGGCTGGCAGTGGAAATTTTGATATCGGATTGGATTTTCGGAAGTTGGAATAGGTTCGTGGTATCATTTTTGACCTGTGTGTAAAATTTGAGGTCAATCGAACGTGGCCTGGTAGGTTTCAGCGTCGTTTGTGGAATTCGGAAGTTTAGAAGTTCTTTAGGCTTGAATCTGGGTGTAATTTGGTGTTTTGATGTTGTTTTGAGTGATTTGAAGGTTCGACACAGTTTGAATGGGGATATATGACTTGTCGGCATGATTGGTTGAGGTCCTGGGGGCCTCGGGTGGAATTCGGGAGGTTTCGGACTTGATTTTGGAATTGAATGAGCAGCTGAAGTGCTGCTGTTGCTGGTGTAATCGCACCTGCGGAGTGGGAACCGTAGGCGCGGGTACGCAGAAGCGAAGAAGGAGCTGCAGATGCGGCCAAGAAGGAGCCGCAAGTGCGAAGACTTTCCCGCACCTGCGAGGGTCGCAGAAGCGAAAGGCTGAGCAGAGATGCGATGTATTTCCACACCTGCGATAGGCGCAGATGCGGTCTTGAAGCCGTAGGAGCAGAGTCTGGGATCCTAATTGGAATCCGCACATGCAATGGAATTTCCACAGGTGCGGCATCGCAGAAGCGACAAAGAGGCCGCAGGTGCGGTTTTGCTGGACAGAAACTATAAATAGAACACTTCGAGATTTTTCACCATTTTCATCATTTTTGAGCTCGGATTTTGGGAATTTTGAGAGGGATTTCGAAGCAATCACCGAGGTAAGTTCCTTGTGCCTATTTATCTTCAATAATGGTGTTTCCCCACTGATTTTACACCTAGTTGGTGAGTTTTTGAGGTGAAATTTTGGGATTTGGAGGGGCAAATGATGTCATATTTAGATGAATTTAGTAGGGTTAAACTCTTGAGTGAATGGGCTTTCGGGTTTTTTGACTTTTATTGGATTTTGTAACGTGGGCCCGGGGGCCGGGTTTGAGTCGATTTCGGATTTTGGCTATAATTTAGTAGCTCTCTTGTAGAATTGACCCCTTTAGCCTTTATTGATTGTGTTGTACTACTTGTGGCTAGAGTCGGGGCGTTTGGAGGCCGATTTGATAGGCAAAGGCATTGCGGAGTAGGATTTTGCTCGGTTTGAGGTAACGCTTTCAAACTTGGTTCTGAGGGTTCGAAACCCCAAATTATATGTTACATGACTGGTATTTAGGTGATGCACATGCCAAGTGACGGGCGTGCACCGTGAGAATTGTGACCTGGTTGACTCCATGGCACCGTATAGTGACTCTATCTTGTTGATATCCGTGTTTTTATCATGTGATAAAGCAGTTGAGCTGTCAATCATGATATATATCATGTTAGGCTTTATGCCGATACTGTTGAAACCCCTAGTGGTCGTTTCTTGCTGTCATCTCATTGATTTCATTAATATTCTGTACTCAGTCATATTCATGCATTTTTATATCATATTCCAGTCTCAGTTGTTATTTATTGATACATCATATCATTGTTCTAGGTTAGCTTCCATGACATTGTGAGCCCGTGGGTGAGATTGGAGAGATTGATGACTAAGTGAGGCTGAGAGCCTGATTATGAGTGACAATTATGGGATCGGGCTGCATGCCGCAGCGGTTATATTGATTTGTGATAGCGCTTAGGCTGCAGGAGCCCCTCCGGAGTCTGTAACACACCCCAATGAACGCAGATGATATTATTAAGGGATGGATCTTCCATGGACATGGTTCTTGTCCGAAATAATTGATACCTGGAGATGGATCTTCTCCACAGGGCTGGATTGCCCTTTTTCCTCGGTACTGAGTAAATATTGTCAGTGATGTATGTATATATTCCGGGATGGATCTTTCCTAGGCCGTATGAGCCATATATAGTACCGAGTTGTTGAGTATTTGAGAGTGTGAGCACCTGAGGCTGACAGCGTGGTACATCACATACAACATGTGCATTGGCATGTAGAGGTAGCAGAACTATATTCTTTACACTGTTCGTATATGCTCCACTTTACTGTTTTGAACTGCCTATTAAATTGAAAGCATGCCTACAGTTATGTTTAGTTATTCCTATTGTTATTTGTAACGGTTGAGTTCGTCACTACCTTTCAATCCAAAGTTTGGACTCGTTACTTACTGAGTTGGTGTACTCATGTTACTCCTTGCACCTTGTGTCAGATCCAGGCGATACCGATCGTAGCGGCGGTTGCTGATTGAGGTTCCAGAGCTTGGAGACTATCAAGGTAGTTGCACGGCATTCACAGGCCTTGACCCTCATTCTTTATCATTGTCGTATTCCAGTTTATTTCTCTAGACATTGTAGTGGACTATATTCTGATTTAGACGCTCATGTACTTAGTGACACCCCGATTTTGGGCTAGATTGTATCGTACTTTGGGATTTATTATGTTTTCAAAAGGATTTCTTAAATGTTAATTGCTTCCATCATGATTTTAAAGTTAATTTACTGTTGAGTTGATGAGTTAAGGCTGACCTAGTTCCATGATAGGCGTCATCACGACGGTTGATTTGGGTTGTGACACATGCATATCCCTTAACCACAAAAATACCCTTTTTCAATATTACATATTGATCACTCTTAATAATTTGTTTGAAGCCTGCCTTGTAAAGAAGAACTAGACATCAAATATTTTCTCATTGAATGAGTATAAAGTACATCTTTCAACGTTAATACTCTTCCTGAAGTAAACTTCAACTCGACCTCTCCCTTTCAAGCACCTGGGTTGTGTGAGAATTACCAAACATGATGGTTTTGGGCTCCTCAAATGGAGTATATACTTTAAATCATTCTATATCATAGCAAACATGATGGTTTGCTCTAGAATCAGCCCACCAACCATCAACATTTTCTACCATGTTAATATTTGTTATCACCGCCACAAGTGGCTCTTCGGTGACGTTTGTCTGTGGTGTACGACCACGTTTCTGAAATTTGCAAAATTGAGCAATATGCCCACTCTTGCCACAGACAAAACATGGTTTCACTATTTGAAATTGTTGATTCTGTGCTTCGTTATTTGTACCATTATTCTTCTTGGGAGGTCTACCGTAATTTTTCTTAAAAGTCTTCTTCTTCGACTTCAAAGAAGAATTTTTGTGAGTTTCAAGAGTAATATTATTTGAAGTAATTAAACCCTTTGTAGTGACGGGTTGTAGAGTGATCTCTTCCGATTGCATAAGTGCATCTTGGCCTCTTGCCTCTTCTTCCATTCGAATCCGCATTATCAACATCCCAAGTGAAGTTTCCTTTTGTTTGTGACGCATAGTTTTTTGAAATTCCTTCCATGAAGGTGAAAGTTTATCTATTATGCCACAAACAATAAGATTGTCTCCAATTTTAATATCTTCAGACCTGAGCTCTCGAACGATCATAATGAAGTCTTGAGCTTGGTCTACTACAGATTTGTTGTCCACCATTTGAAAACGAAAAAATCTGCTAGCAACATATTTTTTCGCACCTGCCCCCTCGGTATCATACTTACTCCGCAATGCTTTCCAAATTTTCTTTGCAGTAGAGTAAGTTCTATCATAATAATCATAAAAATTATCAGATAGACAATTAAGAAGATAATACCGACAGTTATATGAATCATCGTCATATTTTCACTTTTTTCTTGAAGGGCAATTAGCTCATCATCATTCATGGAAGAGTTGTCTACTTTGCTTGGATTCTTCTCAGTTAAAACGTAATAGACATTGAGAAGACTCAAATAAAAAAATACTTTACCGTTCCATCTCTTGAAATGAGTACCGTTGAAACGGAATGGCTTGTTGAGATCTCCCACCTTGATATTCGCGGATTTTTCAACTGTAGCCATGATAAATCTCCTTAAAATTGATGGTGAAATTACAATTACAGTTAAAAAATAAAATGAAGAAAATAAAATATCTTCAGGCTGAGGCGTGAATATCTCGCTCTCTTTAAAATGATTCAAGTCCATTGCAACAAAGTCTTCATTGGTCCACCAGTAATCCTCTTGACTTGTCTCCCCCAGGATACAACAGCCCGATCACGTCGTATGACTTGAACAAACTCTGGACAAGTTGTTGAGTCCAAAGCTCCACCAAGATACCTTCCTTCAACAAAGTAAAAACCCTCTTCTTCTTTTTTTACAACTTTAACCTCACTTTTTTTAAACACTCTACAATTATCTTTACACACCACATTATGAAAGAAAGACTCATATTTATAGGTGTAGGGATTCTTCCTTGGATTAAATTGGAAGAAAGTGGGGTAATAACTTATGAAATCATGGAGAACATGGGATAATTAGTGTGTAAATAGCGGTAGAACATGAGAGAACAGTTACAAAAGAGTTATGGCCATTTTCTACATCAAGGAGTAGTGAAATTTATCGGAGTTATGACCATTTTTTCCATCATGGAGTATTGGGAGTTATGACATATTTTATTTTAATAATAAAATGCTAAAATACTAACAAAAGTGTATGCTAGAGAGCCTCATTATAATGTGTTCAATATGACATCCTTATTAATTTCATACGATTTCAAAGTATAACAAACATGTAAATACCTTTTAAAATAACCATCTGCAATAATAATAACACAATTATGAGAAATGATACATAGAAACCGTAAAACTGAGGGGGCTTATTTGTAGTTACTTTATAAGTGACAAAATTATATAAATATTTTTTTATTTCGTCAGTGCATAAAACTTATACTCAAGATCTATATTATTAGAAGCGAAAGAACACACTTACCATGGAAGTGAGCTATAGGTATTTCTCCATTCTGGATGAATTCAAACTTGAAAGCATCTCCTACTTTGAGACCATTTGCTGTTCTGAATTTTGACCATCCACTTAAATTTCCAAAATGATGTCCTTCTCTCCCTGGCCACACTGACCAAGATCTATGTTCTTTATTTTTCAAAATCAATTCACACTTTCTATCCATCAATCCATTTGACTTTACAAAATCCAGTGGAAGATACTACAACACCATTCATTCCATTATCACTACAAAAAACCAGGGCATTTGCGGCGGTTTTGTTTGCGTATTACGGCGGTTTGAAACCGCCACTATCACCAATAATGGCGATTTATGAAAACGCCGAAATTGAGTGCGCCAAAAAGGTAATCTGGCGGTTTTTCGAAAACCGCCAAAACTGTATATTGCATAAAATGGCGGTTTTGTACTGCTTAAAGTGGCTGTCTGAAACTGCCATAATTACAAAATTTGATAATTCACAAACTAAATATCTATGGCGGTCCTAAACCGCCGTAATTATCCTTGTAGGGCCCAGCATTTTCTCCATAATTTTTAATTCTTTTTCACATTTCTTGCATTCCATTTTACACACTGTCCCCCTACAATCAGACTTGTATTTTACTTTATAATAGTTTTGACACATATATAAGAGGAAGATTTGGTAAAGAAATTATTCATCATATATAAAAAGAATTAAGCAATTCAAAATTACATCATAAAATCTAGTAACTAAATTTCAAGGAGTAATATTTTACATTCCATGAGGAAAATTATTCTGCAAAATCCTAGACTTGTTCTTTGTTGTTTCGATCTGGTGTTCTTCTTGGGTTGTTGACAAAGAACAAGTCTAGGATTTTGCTATTATCCAGTACCTACAAAATAAACTGAAACAACAAGCAATAAGTAACTCAAATGGATCAAGATACAATCATAATCTTCTTCACGAAAGGAGGAACATCAGTATGTATAGAGCCAATCAACTGCTTGCTTAAACCATTTTGATCTAATCCAACATTCAATTTCTTCAATGTAAATAATGACTAGATTATCACATTACTAACAAATTGTTGGTGCAACAGAGGAGTACTTAAGATTAAGAGGAGTATTACACATCAATTGGACAAATACATGCATACTTAAGATTAAGAAGAGTACGCATGACACAAACAACTAAAAAGGAAGACACAAAAGAGGAAAGAGAACGTATTTACCTTGGAGCACAAATACAAACGAGACTCGTGAAGCCTCCGCAAGAGAATGCGCAGACTTGCTGTGTTCAAAGTGCTTGAGCTGCATCCGCAACCTTATCTACAAGCTAGAGAGATATCAAGTTCATTACACCTGCAAAATGCATGTCAATTTTCTGTACTTTGACCATCGGATTAGAAATTAGCATGTGCAGGTGAAATATTACTCAAAAGAAGCTGCTGCATTTGTTGACCATAAACTGAAATTAGGTGAGAAAATGCTCTTCCAACATTAGCCTTGACTTCAGTGGGATTGTCTCTGGATGGACCATTATCATCATTGCCACCGCACAAGCAGAGTTGTCTCTCACCAGATTATCTAGCTCAAATTCGCCAAATAATGGGTAAAGACCCCGTAAGGCATCCCCATAATATCTAGAATCTAGAATAAAATGAATAAATCAGATATATGATGTACCAACGAAGAAGGCAGATGGTAAATAAATCAGTGGATACAACCCCACAAACTCAGAACACTTCTTAGGAATAGAAGGAGATAGATAAACAAGGTGTGCATATGAAAGCATACTTCAAAGCAGCATCACCACCATTTTTTGCAAAACTCGCCAACACAAAATGATGCATTCCTTCGGTTTGTAGCATCTGCTGATGCTAATTCTTTAAGAACCAGGGACATCAAAGCCTGAAACATTATTAGTATTCTCCAATTCAGTTGCAGAACTATCGAAAGTGTGTGCGGGTCTGTATTGGAGAGTTAGAACAAAAGAACCAATTAACTAGTTTTTGTAGAATTTTACATCAATATAGCCACCAATTGGAGCACCCATGTGTTGAGCAACATCTACAAGGGTTGCAACGACCATGGTCTGATCTTGCGGTGGGCGTGATGCTTTCTGCAATTGCATGGGCTATGACATTAAACACTGCGACTAAAGCTAATCTCTAATCCAAAGGATAGGAAAAGAAAAGATGAGAGTTTGAAGGCTTATGACCCAAAAAAAATTGTATAGGGCAGTATCCAAAACTTACTGTAAATTTCATCAAAGAATTGAACAACGTTGAAAAGATGGGGGCAAAATGGGAACCCATGGCCTTTGAAAATGCAGGGAGGAGATCAGAAACAACATCCATTAGCCCTTCGTCATGTTCAGTATCGTCGTCATCAGCCTCACTATCTGATTCTATGAGCTGGGAAGCAGACTGTTCACGTAATAGAACTGAAGTGGCCTCAACAAGCTGAGTGATATCTACAAAGACGGGGGAAAGCGAGTTCATTAATCCTGAATTTCTTTTTAATGCCTGGAGAATTAAAGGAACCAAAATGTGCACACTTACAGGGCTCAACAGCCATGTGACCAAAATCCTTCATGATGTCAGCAACAGCCATACAAGTTTGTGCAACTGACATTTCTTCTGAAAATTTGGATCGAAGATGAGTTGATTTATAAGTCTGAGATTTTTCTAACTTGCCGTTCACGAAATACACTATCGGCTAGAAGGTGTTTCAATAGATGATTGACGCTCACTGGAGTGACGCTCATGTAAAGAGAATGCAAAACTATAAAACTACCTTTTTATATTCTTAATCACATGTGAAGGATAATTTATGCAGTCGGATAGTCTAAACTTCATATCACAAAACTATAATCAACATTTAAAGATATTGTTATCGAAGTTCGTTATCATTATTAAACATATAAGTAAAACGATATTCTTGTTCTCCATATAAAACACATCCTTAGTTTCTCAAGTTTTTCATGCTGTTATGTTCCTTCAAATTTCGCACGCCCTTTTGTTCCTTTTCAATACCATATACATATCATCTAGAAAAGGAATTTATGTCCTTGTGTGAACGTGTAATAGTACATCTATATTATACAATTGCACGATCACAAGATATTCACTTTTCATTGTTTTTCCTCTTTAAAGTTCAAAAATTTAAGTCCTTGGTAAATATTTACTGTGAGAATTATCGACCTGTTTTGTAAATAGCACCATTTCCGTGGGGCGTGGCCAGTGTCTAATAAGTTTTAGTTCTTCTCCCCCGAGGCTTTGTCAAATTCCCAATAATAGAAATGCTATCAATAATCCATATTAAAGAAGTGTCAAATTCAAGCTTCTAGCGGCCAATCTAAAAAGAAGTGCCAAATCCAAACACTAAGTAATTACTTTTACTTTTCATCTTGCAGAATTAATAGAATTGAATCCCTCTGAGCAACACACAAGTTCTCACCTTTCACATTCTAAATTAAGGCTAATTATTTTAGACAAGTATCGTAGATAATCAAAGCTTAAATTTTGTTGTTTGCACCTTTTTCTTCTCACAACCTCTTTTTGCTTATTTCAATCGAAATCAACAACATCGCGTTCAACTTAGACACATTGAAAGGATTATCACTTCTCTCAACCCTAAACTGACAGACAAGTTCTAACCAAACCAAAAAACAAGTCTAGAAAATTTCAGTTACAAAAAAAATCGTTCCTAACATCACCAGATATTTAAGATCTCCAAAATAAAGCACAGATCCAACATAAATAACTATGTACATAATAAAGGAGCTAAAAATAGAGATACCTGGGTAGACTTGATCCACATATATAAAAGGCACAATGGAGATTAGCGAAGTCCTTGCCAGCTTCATCGAAGATCCGGCGAGAAGAGGAGAAGGAAATGAGAGTTTAGTAGAGGAGAGGGACTCGTCGGCTATGGTGATTTGGGATTGGTGTAAGGGAGAGGGAAAGAGGTAGATTGGATAAAATAGGGTTTATGGGAAGAGAGAGAGTTGGAGGAAGGGGGTCTGGGGCGGAATGTTCTAAATTGTGAGAGTAGATAAATACAGAGTGTATAAACAGAGTGGCGGTTTCAATCAACGTCTTTTAATATAATCCGCCGTTTTGTAGATGAATAATGTGGCGCCTTGGAAATTGCCGTAATATATTGTGTATTATGGCTGTTGCTTGTAACCGCCGTTAAAAACCCGCCAAAATTTCAGCGTTTTTTTGTAGTGTATGTATAACAAGTTTGATCAGTTGTGATCACAAAAACAAAAAAGGCAAAGAAATGGAATATAACTAAAATAAGTTCATAGCATGCACTTACCAAAACTGACTTCTTGGTGCAATAAGGTTTAATGTTTGAAATAAAATAAGGAAGATGAAGATCATGACCATCACCAGAAGTTGAAGTAGATACTTTTGCATTGAGAGGACTCATGTTTGAGGGCTTTTTCCTAATGTCTGTTGTTCCAAATTAATTAATCGTGTTGAAATGAAATGAATAATTAGAACAGAATATGATATGAAAATAAATTTAAATAGTTTGAATTTGAACTTGACTAGATTCTATTAAGTGAAAAATGTATAACTTAACACACAATTTAAACAACCAAAAAAAAAAAGAAGGGATTCTACACATACAGAATATGGAAGTGCATGTGACAATAAAAGAGATTAACAAAGAAATAAGAGGGGGCTGGTTATAAGATGAGAAACTTGCCTTGAAACTCCCTGATTGGAGTAACTTGAAATTTCCATATTGGTATTTCTCCATTAGTAACAACCTCAAACATTATACGATCTCCCTCCTTTAAGTAATTATCAACAATGAATTTACGCAATCCATCTCCAATTATATAGACTCGAGGTCTACGACTAGAACTTAGCTTTAAATTCCACGACCTTTGTCTTCCATCTCTTATAATCAAATCGCATTTCTTGTTTGTGAGACCATTTGCTTTTGCAAATTGTTGAGGAAGGAACTGACATGGTGTATAGCCATTTGCAAACATGATTAAATAGTCTCTTTTTCTTCGAATATATAACCAAAAAAACTAAAGAGAAAAAAATAATAAAAATGGTGCACATATGCTTCTTTTAGCCTGTAAAGATATGACGCTTGGGCCTAACTCAAATTAAATTGAGAGGACTCACGTTTGAGGGCTTTTTCCTAATGTTGTTGTTCCAAATCATGTTGAAAGGAAATGATTAATTATAAGATAATATGATTTGAAAATAGAGTTCAATAGTTTGAATTAAAACTTGACTAGATTCTAATTAAATTATACAGATAGATAATTTTAAAATAACAAGCCTTCTGCCCTAGAGTTTTGATCTAGTGGTGAGAGCATAACTTGTGATATGCAGGTTAAGACGCACCATACATAGTGGCGCATATGATAATGAGAAAGATCATCAAAATAAGAGGCTGATTATAAGATGGGAAACTTACCTTGAGACTTCTCCGCTGGAGTTTCTGCATCACTAACAAGTTGAAATTTCCATATTGATGTACTTTCATCAGTAACAACCTCAAACATAATACGATCTCCCTCCTTTAAACGATTATCAGCAGTGAATTGACGCCAACCGCCTCCAATATATACTCGATTTTGGCAGTCAGCAATGATTTGCATATTCTCTGACACTTGCACTTGAAATAGCCATGTCACAAAGTATGATTCATACTTTTTTTTTTTAGGATGTGGCAATATACTATTACAAGGTCTCTCACATTCCCCCTCCTTATTTACCATACATGTAGAAGATAATATATAGAAAAATGAAACAATTAAAAGTATAATAACTCACAAGGCTATTCTTGAAACCAAGCAGAATTGGTTTGAAAAAATGAGGTTTCTTTGGAGGGAATTTTTTCATGGCTGTCAATTAAGGAGATGTAGTTTCTGTAGAAAAAAAGGTGTTCTTTTTTGTTTTTGCTAAGATAGAAACGAAAGAGTTCAGGAAACTATAGAGTTGCAAGGAAACTTAAAAATCTACTATTTTTCCGGTTCCACTTTATGTGAACCTATTTGGAAAAATGACCGCGTTCTAAATTTGAAAACAATTTAGCTTAAACTTACAATTCTACCCTTAATGAGAAGCTTTTATAACCACATAAATACTCTAGGCCCCTTTTTAACTTTTTTAGGACCACAAATTCCAAAAGTATTCATTTTTTTCTTAAACTCTGTGCCCAATCAAACAGATTCATATAAATTGAAACGGAGGAAGTACTAATTAATGGAATTAATATGCAGATGGCTTTTCAAAGAATTAATGGTGCACTTCAATGTTCAATCAGGCTATTTGATCTACCACAGTAAGCCTAAAGGTCATTCAGAAAAGTAGGAAAATGTAAGATATTCAAAACGTATATAATTGAATATACATACTTTTGTTACTAGCCGGTATTAAGCTAAGTTTTTGACATAAGGTATCGTAAGTTGTTATAAATTTACGACCCGTTTGTCCATGATTTTTTTTCGTATGTTTTTGGAGATTTTCGAAAATGAGTTTTTCGAAAACCAAACCACTTTTTCAAGTTGTCCAAATTTTTTTTCTCCACTCACAAACCTGCAACATTTTTTAGATGAAATGCATATTCAAACATAGTTTCAAATTTTAAAATAATATATTCAAAAAAAAAAAATTCCTTCAAAAATTACAATTTTGCTGTGTCCTAACGCCTGCTTAATTGCAAGAGCCAATTCGAAAAATCTTTCGAAACAATTGTTAGCCATCAATATCTCAAGACAAATATATAATAGAACGAAGAAATCCAAGAAGAATTGCTTTTATAGACTTTGGGATATGATATTCTTCATTGTTATTAAGTTTCAAAAATAGCAATGTATGGGCAACTCGCTACATCAAGCAATAACTAATACTAACATCACGGGTCGTTTGGTTCAGCAATCAGAAGTAAGTTATGTAGGAATTATTAATGATGTAGAGATTGTTTATGCAGATATTATCAATGTAGAAATTATTTATATGGTGAGTAATAATAGATATTTTTATTTTTAGATAGTTATTCTTTTTCACATTCTATCTCCCACAAAATAATACATGAATTCTCACATAATTTAATACGGATATAATTTAGTATCGCCAACCAAATAGTATGTTGTCTTATGCAAAATATTATACAAAGATTAGTTATTCTTATATCTAACGGCTCAACTAAACCCTATATTATCTTGGGCTGAGATTAATTCTTGCCATACTCAAACCAAACAACCCTAAGGATCCGTTTGCCCATAGATATTTTTTCCTTTTTTTTTGAATTTTTTTTTCCAAAAACGTGTAACATTATGCAAGTTTTTGGAATTTTTTTGAAAATGAGTTTTTAAAAAATTCAAAATTTCAAAAATATTTTGTTTCCCCACACACAAAAATGAAATGCATGTCCAAACATAATTTCAAATTTCAAATACTATTTTTCAACTAAACTCCAAATACGACTTTTATTAAAAGATTATAATTTTTATGTCCAAACGCCTACTAAATCTTACAATTATGGTAGTAAAAATGACCCAAGTCACAACACTTGTGATACAGTACATACTCCCCAAGGAACTCTAATTATTGTATGTGCAACAGACTGATTAATTTGGAAAGACGTAAACTTTCTACTTCTGGTAAAGTTTTTCTTGAGAGAAACAGCCTCGCTGGCGTTTCCCCCTCTATGCAAAACCAATCATTAGTTTAATACAATCACTAGAGCCTATAAATTCACATACACCCTGACCCTATAATTACACATCAATCTAATCCTCTTAAATCCTAATTAATACCCCCTCCACTTTCCGATCCTATTAGTGATCCTAATTAATCTCACACGCGTACTAAACGACCCCTTAGTATATTTGGTGCAAGGTAAGGTTTCTTTTTAAAAAAAAAATACTTTTTAATATTATAAATATTTTTCTTTTTTACTCTAGATTATGAACTTAGCTATAAAATATAAAAACTTATTTACAAAATAAAAAAAAAAACTTCTCAGGCATATAATGTTGCAACAAATAATTGAGCAAAGCTTTTAAGCTTATATAATGTATTTTTTATTATACCTATATTTTTTTTTTGTTGTAGTGCATGCGTGTAATAATTTTTTTTGTTGTATTACTGTAAACTATATTTTTATTTTTATTTAGTCGCGATAACTCAACAATTTAAGAAAGTAGAAAAATATAAACATAGTTTGCAGTCTCAAACTACAAACTTTAGTATAGTTGGGCTGGTGATTTTATGGCACATTTGGCCCAATATTTCAAATGCTACTGAAACTAACTCAATCCCTTCATCCCTCTATTTAAACTACTATCTAACTAGTCTTAACACACGCGTGTTGCGTGTATACCTTGAAAGTACTCTTTTTAAATCACATAATATTTTAATTTGAATTATGTTTGAGTTATAGAATAAGGCCCAATATTTCAAACTACTATTTAACTAGTCTTAACACACGCGTGTTGCGTGTATACCTTGAAAGTACTTTTTTTAAATCACATAATATATTAATTTGAATTATGTTTGAGTTATAGAATAAGAGTTTAAATACCTAAAATTGAATAAAATAATTAAGCATAGTAAAAATTAAATCACAATAATTTATTCATATAAATAATTTTGATAACAACAAAAACTCAAAAATTTAGTTATACAATTAAGAATGAAAGAGAATAAGAACTTTTAAAGGATATATTTCATACATGTAATACAAGAAAATAATTATTTAAAATAGAGATATATTTATAATCATCGTCATACTATATTATAAGTGTAAAGACCTTAAGATAAAGTTAAAAGACTAAAATGATTGTATATAGCTGAATGATCATTTTGCCCTTCAACCATAGAAATATTTTTTTATAAAGATGTAAATCCACATTCTAATAAAAATAACAAATTGAAAAAGTTAATTGGATAATTAATAATATCTGAATACTTCAAGCACATCAAGTTGAACCCGTCGTTTATGCAATATTAACAAAAAACAGTTTGGTTCTCTTCCACTTTCCGAATTAATGTTTATTTATATGCATTAATGCCTTATAATTCAAGGCAAAAGACTTTGCCAGCTATGTCTTCTAATTCAGACAAAATATTTCCCCAACTTTCTTTTTCTCTTTCGATCTTAGAAGAACTCGATCATCCATCCCCACATCACTAACACTATGACTAATCCTTATGCTTCATCTCGCAAGGTTTGTTTTTGGGACTATATGTAAAATATTACTGAATCTTTGTGGATTACTGATGTTAGGCTAAAAATCTATATTTTTGCATGTAATTTGCCTTGCATTATATCTCAATCTTGTTAACTTTGGTGTAAATATTTGTGATCCGAGCTTAATAATGGTGATTATATTTGTAGGAGTCAATTTGAAGTGATTTGACAAGCTTGCATGCAATGTGAAGTAAAAAAAATAGAAGAATTTTGAGGGAGTATGATTTTGGCGCCCAAATTGGCGTCAGGCACCAATCAAAATGCCAATGGCAGAATAGCACAGAAGTGGAAAAATTTTGGTGTCCAGGTTGGTGCTAGGCGCCAAGCGAGACGGCTAAGGGCGGAATTCGTCCTAATTCAGCTAGGACTTGGTAGTTTCCACCCTACACGCCCCCAACATATATAAAAGGGGTTCTAAACCTATTTCTTATGGGGGAGACATTATTGAAGAGGCAAGAAGGCTATGAGAACACTTAGAAGCAGCGAACCTCAAGAGTTTTCTCTTCCGTTTTTCCTTAATCTGTATTTTAATGCTTTCAATTATTATCATGATTGTTAGTATGGTTATGAGTAGCTAAACTTTCTAATCTAGTATTTGATGGAACTTATTGGAGGATGATTTTCTACTACGTTTAATATAGATTTGCCTTTGATTCTTCTCTACTCGTTCAACTATATTCTCATTGTGGTTGATTAAAGAGCTCTCAATTAACTGTACCTATTTAGTGTGTATATTGCTCGAGAGTGTAACGACCCGACCGGTCGTTTTGAGCTCTAGCGCGTCGTTCAGCAGTTTGAGGCCATGAGCAGCTTCATTTCAAGTATTATGACTTGTGCGCATGGTCGAAATTAAATTCCGGGAAGTTCGGAGTTGATTTGGAAAGAGAATTTTCATTTCGGAAGCTTTAAGTTGAAAGAATTGACTAAGATTATATATTTGAGTAAACGACCTCGGAATCGGGATTCGAAGGTTCTAGCAGGTTCGTATGGTGATTTCGGACTGGGACGTATGTCCGGATCGGGTTTTGGAAGACCCGGAAACGTTTCGGCACCTATCATGGAAGTTAGCATTTTGGAGGAATTTCATAAGTTTGGGTTGAAGTGCATTTCAGTGTTATCAATGCCCGTTTGGATTCCGAGTCTAGGAATAGCTTTTACGGTGATTATGGTATTGGGAGCGCGATCGGAAGTGAATTCGGAGGTCCGTGGGTCATTTTGGAGTCATTTGGCTAAAGATAGAAATTTGAAGGTTTTTGAGAAGTTTGACCGGAAGTGGACTTTTTGATATCGGGGTCGGATTCCGATTTCAGAAGTTGGAGTAGGTCCCTAATGTCGAATATGACTTGTGTGCAAAATTTGAGGTCAATCGGACGTGATTTGATAGGTTTCGGCATCGAATGTAGAAGTTTGAAGTTCTAAGGTTCATAAAGTTCGAATTGGGGTGCGATTCATGATTTCGATGTTGTTTGATGTGATTTGAGGCCTCGAGCAAGTTCGTAAGGTGTTATGAGGCTGGTTGGTGTGATTGGACGGGGTCCCGAGGGCCCCGCGTGGATTCCGGGTGGTTAACGGATCGAACTTTGAATTTGAAGAAAAACTGAGGCAACTGATATCTGGTGTAACCGCACCTGCGAGGTTGTGGCTGCAGGTGCGGAGCCGCAGAAGAGGCCTGGGAGACGCAGGTGCGGAATGGGGCAGCCAAGGGAAGGATCGCAGATGCGGGGCATTGCCCGCATCTGCGCAAGCGCAGAAGCGAGGGAGCTGACCGCAGAAGCGGAAGAGGATCGCAAAAGCGGTATTGGAACCGCACCTGCGTAATTGCAGAAGCGGTCAAGTGACCGCAGGTGCGAGAGGTCGGGCTGGGCAGTGTGTTCTTTAAAGAACGAGTTTTGGCTCATTTTTCACACATTTTCACTTGTGTTGGGCAATTTTGGAGCCTTTGAAGAGAGGGATTTCATCATCAATCATGAGGTAAGTTAATTCCACCCCTTGTGAGTTAAATACATGGTATTATTACGGATTAAAGTATGGAAATTGGTAGAAATTTGGGATTTGAGGAAAAACCTAGAAAATTCGTATTCTTGGATTTTAACCACGATTTTGGGCATGAAATTGAGAGTAAATTATATATTTGAGTTCGTGAGGTTATGGGTAAACTTTATCTTCAAAAATTTCGGAATTCGGGCACGTGGGCCCGAGGGCGTTTTTGTCAACTTTTCAATCGGGGTTAGGAATTATTATAAATAGGATTATTATGAGTAATTGAACATATATTAATGGGTGGACATAATTATTGACTAGTTTTGGAGCCTTGTGCATCGATTTGAGTCTTCGGAAGGGCGTGGAATGCCGGTTATGGAACTTCGGAGCAAGGTGAGTCTCCTTTCTAACCTTGTAAGAGGGAATTGTCCCCATAGGTGAATTAATTGAATATGTGCTGTTAATTATGGGGGCAACGTACGCATGAGGTGACGAGCGTCCGCGCGTAGCTACTATTATGCTTAAGTCCGGGTAGTCTAGGACCCAATAGCATGCTTTACTTGCAATCTTTGAGATATTATTGTCAATTTAAAAATGCTTAAAACATATTGAACGTGTATAATGGTTTTCTAAAGGACTGGGCATCGTTTCTTGACTTTTAGAAAGAGAAATTGTTTTTCCTTGAATAATTGCTCCCTGATGAACCTTTGATTGACTGTTTGTTGTGTTAATTTATATTTGACCGCGTCGCATGTATGATTCACGAGCGGGGTAATAGATGCATTTATGGTTCGCGCCATTCGACCCTCTAGCAGTGCATAGTTTAAATATTATTGCATCGGACCGCACGTCATCGGCATGATTTGCGCATGCTTGTGTTGCTTGCCTTGAAAATAATTGAAGTTGATATTGTTTCTTCTTGGTTTGAGAATATATGTTTATATGATGAAAAAGGAATTTGGGAATTTCCTATGAAAGAAAGAATTGTTTACTTGCTTCATTCTATTGAATTACAATCATGTTTATAAAAAAATCATCGATTTATTATATTATTGACGTATCCTTACTGGACCACTAGTAAGTGACGAAGTCAACCTCTCGTCTCTACTTCTTCGAGATTAGGCGGTATGCTTACTGAGTACACGTTGTTTTCGTACTCATGCTACACTTGCTGTGCATTTTTGTTGCACAGGCACATGCATCTCTTGCGGCCTAGTGGGCGTAGCAACATGGTTGATACGGAAACTTAGGTGAGCTGCACTTCTCGAGACGACCCGCAGCCAGCAGAGTCTCCTTTAGAGTATTATACTGTATTTTCATTTCTTTCCACCTTGTATTCCGGACAGTTACTGTATTTTATTTCATTCCCTAGTAAATGCTCATACACTTGTGACACCGGGTTTTGGGATGTCTGTGGGATTATTTTGTATTTTGAAATTGTTAAAGATATTATTATTTATTCAGTGGAATCTATTCTTTTATTGTTAAAAATATAAAAGAAGTGAATTCAGAAATATTTAAAAACGAGAAGTTACTAGTTATCTAGTGTTGGCTTGCTTGACAAGGGTGTCCGGCACCATCACGACCCTTAGTGGATTTTGGGTTATGATAACATGGTATCAGAGCACTAGGTTCCCTTAGGTCTCACGAGTCATCAGCAAGTCTAGTAGAGTCTCGCGGATCGGTACGGAGACGTCTGTACTTATCTTCGGGAGGCTACAGGGCAGTTAGGAGCACTTCCCTTCTTGATTTCCTCATCGTGTGATTTGATTCCTTTGAGGCTTATGCCTTTGTTTCCTTCCCAATCGATCTTATGCGACGCGAAGCACTTGTTATAAATCAGGAATTGAGAGCTTTTAAAGGTACTACAGAGGTGGTGCGGGATGCTTCTCCCAGCGTAGTTGATTTGACTATTGTCGTCGCCTTGTGGAAGGATATTCTATCGTTTCAGCTCAATAGTCGTACTTCTTAGAGCACTGAGGTTAGGCACAAGTTGCCATAGTACTTATGAATGGTTGTTATGTGTGAGCACGTGATTTTTGCCCTAAGCAAATTATTCCAAAAGTTTCAAATAAAATGATTTTACAATTTTTGTGGGTTTTGTTGAATTGGGTGTTAATTGATTGCATGATAATTCATATTAAAAAATACAAAAATATGCATTTGCATTTAGGTATTTAATTTCACATTTTTAGTATTAATTAGGTATTAATTTGTTTTAGAACAAAAATTAAAGAAAATAACAAAAATAGTTTCTTTGCACTTGTAATTGTTAATTGTTGAATTTATCGCGAAATAGATTTTAAGCAATTTTAGGAATCAATTAGCTTAATGTTGGAAATAGATTAGGTTTCATTTTAATTTTGCATTTTTATAAAAATCAACAGATAAAAATACAAAAAACATAAAATAAAAATAAAATACAAAAGCAAAAGAAATAAAAAGGAAACAAAAGGAATAAATAAAAGGAAGGGCTGCCCAGATTGGACTCATTTTAATTAAGGCCCAAATCGCCTACCAGCTAGCCCAGCCCAGGTCCGTTCTCCTCAGCCCGGTCCAAATCCTCTCAACCCAAAACGACGACGTTTAGTCGTCAGGCAATCACAGCCTTTCATATTGATTGATCCAACGGCCCTTGATCAATGTTGGATTTTAAATATAAGTGTCTAAAATAATACCAAACCCTAGAGACCAAATGTTTCTTCCTCGTACCCCCCCCCCCTCTTTGTAACGCCGGCCACCGGATCCACCCTAACTCCACCCTGCTTCGCCGTCCTCCGCCCTAGCGCCGCCGCCGGCGATGCTTCGATGGACCCCAAAATTTCACACCATACTCGCCTTCGTCTCCTCTTTCCAAAACTCCAAAAATCATCCATCAAATCCAACCCAATCTTCTCGAATAATCAAATCTGTGGACACCGCCTCCGCCGCCCACGGCGGCGCCACCACCACACGACCCCAAAAGTACACCATATACTCTCCTAGTTCCCCTCTTCTCAAATCCCTCATTGGTTTCCGTCAAACATCACCAGAAATGCTCGAATCTCAAATCATAGATAAGGCAGAACCCTAGGAGTTCAAATTGGCTCGATTTTTGCCGATTTCCTGAGATTGGTATTGGATTCGAGTCACGAAATAACGTTTTCGCTTGTTCTTTGAGAAGAACAAACGATTAACATTATTCCGAGGCTCAAATCGAGTTTTTTTTTCATGTCTCCGTTCCGGGCTCCATAGGTAAGGTTTTCTTGGTCATTTTTTTTTCATTATTCTCCTCTTATTAACTGATATGTCTGCCTATTAGTCAAGTTAGGATTTTAGTTTATTATCTTCTTTCTTTTTTTATCTGTTCGTTAGACTAGTATCTGATTAGGTTAATTCAACTGTGCTCGATTTGGAATTAAGCATATCATGACTAGTTAAAAGCATTTTTCTGTTTGGCTGTTTCGTTTCCATAAGCTTGATTCTGTGTTTTAGTCAATTAGTCATTGCCATTTGATTTAGATTCATATCAGTTTAACTTGATCAGTTAGGGGTTTTGTTTTGATTTCGAATGGTTGATTTTAGTTGTGTTTGTTTAATCCTAGTTAAATGGGTTGTTTGGCTACAACTGATTATGTTTAGGTGGTTTAGAAGGGGCTGGAGTTAGTCGAGATAAGGTTAGCAATTTCAGGGTAAAAGCAGGGGTATTTTGGGCATTTAACAATAGGATAGAATGCTGTGGATTAGAGTAGAAGTCCCCAGAATCTTCTAGAATGGGGCTCGAGTTTAGATTTCAGTAAGTTTAGGATATTAACTTGAGTGACAAGTTAGAACTTTAGGACTATCTGAATAAAATCAGAAAATTGAGGGCTGCCCTCATCTTTGCCTATAAAAGGCATGACCATTGCCTTGAATAGGGAGTTTTATGGGAAGCCCTAAAAATTCCCCAAAAAAAAAAGAATAGTCTCTGCAATCTCAACAGATCTGAAATTGGAGATTCAAAATCCAAAAAAAAACCAAAAACACAAAAACAGTAGAAAAACTCTATAAAAATCCTGTTCTATTGGAGTTCTCTTAGAGTTTAAGTTAGATTTTCAGCTATAGATCAGATTTCCAGTCAACAGAAGATTAGAAATGGCCTGAATATCTTTAGATTTGGTTGGTTTGAGTCCAAGGAGTTCTGGTTGGTTTTGAGCATATTTTGGTCCATTCGTGTTTGGTTTCTTCGTGTGCTTTTGGTGTTTAACCTGTTGCTGTTCGTTCCTGGGTTTGCTGTGTTAATTTTGGAGCTGAAATTGATTTAATTGCTTTGAATCTGGGTTGCTGTTCATCACTGCCTCAACTGACTTCCACTTCCTCTTCATTGTTGTATGCTGATTCCAGGTACACTTCCTGCGTTCATTGTGATGTAGATTCCCGGTTTTTAAAAGTGAAATGAAATGGAAGCTCAATTCGGCCATAATTGTCGTCTGTTGCATTGCATTGTTGCATTTCGATTAATTGGACTATAATAAGCCTGCTGGACTGTTATTGGATTGACTATGAATGCCTAAGTTTAGTATATTGATTAAAATGAAGTTAGTTGTCACATTAGTTGTTAGATGGAGTAGGAGTTAGTTGTTTTTATTGTTTCCATCTACACATGCTCATAGAGCTGTTTGGACTGTTAAATTAGAGAGTATTCATAGCCATATCATAATTTACTTCGTTTTGTGTAAGTGTGATTTTGAAATCAGAAGATAGCTGGAATAATGTGAGTTTCGAGTTAGTTTGGGATTGACCACGAAACTGGTTCATAATCAGTGTTAATTGGTAAATCGTTTATCAAATTTCACGACCGTTTAAAACTGGATTTTGACTGATAGGTAACTCGTTGGTAGTTTGGATTGATAATCATCACCAGTTTGTTTTGAATACTTTAGTTAACCCATTAGTAATAACCCCTGTTTAATTGTTAATGAATGTGATTAAGTTTGCAGGAAGACCACCATTAATTGATATCACGTTCATGCTTAAAATGGGTCATTAGATTCTCTATCTTTGTTTCATTGTCAACATTGACTGAAGTTTGGCTAACATTAGTTAGGAATGAAAATGTTTGGGCTCAATGCTGGCCAGTTGAAAAAGTCCAGGCCCATGACCCTTTTAATTTGATTAGTGGAGGCTCAAGTAGTATAATCTGAGGCTTGGGCCCAGGGGCAACATCATAAGCCCAAAACTGGGCAAGTTCAAAATCAGAGCAACTGTGCTCACTTGTTGACTAGGCTAATTTCAAAGCCCAAAATTACTGAAATTCTGCATCATGTGAAAAACGTGGATTTTAAATGTAGTGGTTCTTAAGCAGTATTAATCAACTAAGTCCATTAGAGACAAACTAAATAGAAAATTGAGGTTTGCCTTAGGATTGGCCCTTTAATAAAATGAGACAACGAGCCTCGCCAAACAGAACGCGTAAATTGCGGGGCCCTCTTTAAATGTATATATTAAAATACTTAGAATTCGGGATGGGCTGTTTAGCGAATTTCATGGCCTTCCCCAAAGATAATAATGCGCTAGTCACTTTAGGCGCGTTTGTAATAATTTTACCTTCTTAAATACGGGTGCACATTTATGTGACCCAAATCCAAATCTCAACGAAGTCGAAACGTGTCAAAAATCGCGAGTGCATTTATGTGACGCGGTTCGAGATTTGTTTTCACGACGTTGCAATTCTCTCTAAAAATAATAATAAAGCGGTTCAAAGTTAAAAAGCACATAGGTCAAAACATGTATTAAAATCAAATAAATAAGCCAAATATAACAGTTGAGCGACCGTGCTAGAACCACGGAATCCGGGAGTGCCTAACACCTTCTCCCGGGTTAACAAAATTCCTTACTCGAATTTCTGGATCGCAGACTGTTAAACAGAGTCATATTCTCCTCGATTCGGGATCCAACCGGTGACTTGGGACACCATGAATCTCCCAAGTGGCGACTCTGAATCCTAATAAATAACGAATCCCGTTTCGATTGTCCTTTAAGTGGAAAAACTCCTTTATTATACCCCTCACGTGGGTGTAGCGGAAAAAGGAGGTGTGACATCATGCAGTATTGATGTGATGGTAGGATGCTTGCTTACGTGTCGGGGCAGTGAATGACTTGAAGGGAGGTTTACTCGGTGCATGATTTAGAGATTCAGTACTTTATTCCCGTCAGGGGAAAGGCAATCGGGCTAAGAATGTTCAGATTTGGGTTGATGGAGTAACGAGGCTTGGTATTTGCGAGCGTGGTGGAATTTTTCGTCCGTGTACTAAGTTCGCCGGTGTTAGGTTCTTCTACAATTCGCCTTGGGGCAGGATATTGTAAGATAGCAATGAAGAAGCGGTTGTCAGAGATTGCGGGGTGCGATGGTTCAGGATTGAATCGATGTTTATTATGTCGATGGCTCGAGAAGAGATGATCTCCGGAGAGGTCTAAAGTTAGTAGCGGTCTATTGGTTCAAGAGCTACTGAGCTAGATTTTGATCTAAGGCGTCAGTTGAGCGGCGAAGGATGATGAAGGACATGTGGAAAGTGTCAGGCGGTGGTTAAATTTCTAGAAGGCTAAGTGTAAGAAGCGGAAGTCGAATAGTTGCTTAAAGAAGAGGGTTTGGCCAAAGTAGGAGAGTGGCAGAGCAGCACGTGGATCCAGTGGCAGGATAACTACACCCTTGAGAAAAGTTTGGAGTGACTTGGGAATTGTTAGTGGACGGTGATTGGGTCTACGAGCCTAATTTGAAATATTGGCTAGCATAACTGCGGGAGATTTGATATGACGGGAAGGAGCTGCTTGATATCAAGAGGGATACAACATAACTTTGAATTGGAAGATATTGTCACACATTTAGTTAATGTCCACGAGGAGCGAATGGACTTGTACATCTGGTGGATGAGCACGGGCTCAGGATGGGCTATTGAGGTCGTAGTAATTGTACCCGTGCAGCAACGTTGGAAGATGTCGGCGCGTAGTCTCCATATTTGGGGATGTCTCCTATGAGCAGATCGGCGGTCGCGTGGTTGGCAAAGCTTCGGCAAAGGATTTATTAATTATCCGGTAAGAGGTCTAATATGTGAATGTTGCTAGAGATTCAGAGTGTTCATGAAACGCTAAAGAAAGGATTTCGAGGAATCTGGCGGTTTAATTATGCAGGGTCATGTCAATAAGGGATAAAGAATCTTGGTGGGTTCCAAAATTGTGTAATAGTGGCTTCAAGCTAAGTGGGAGAGTCCCACCGTCTATGATTGGGTTGTATGATTTTTCTTCTTGTGAAGTTCGGGTTATCGGCGTATTGGTAAGTTGTTCCGGCTAAGGGAAGAGAACATCACTAGTAATTTGAGCAAAGGAATTGAAGAACGTGTTCTATAATTGGCATCATCGATTCCTGTTCAGGCTTTAAGAAGACTTAGGAGTTATGCTTCACGAAGAAGTGAGCTGCAAGAAAGGTGATTCGGCCGGGTGCTTCTTTGAGGGGGTGGTCATGTGCTAGCGGAGCCTTGCAGTTGATTATATTCGGGACCATGGTAGAGTGGGTGACTCTCAATAACGGTCCTAGTGAATTCAAATGTTAACATGTGGTGCCTAAGGATTCAAGCCCACAGTGTGTTTAAGAATCGGGCTTGTGAAGCAGCTTATGGCAAGAGGCTTAGAATGTTCTATGATGTTTTGACTTGCAGTGTAGATTTGGGAGGAACAGAAGAAAAAGGACTTCGGATTCGTAGAGGAACTATCAGAGTGGATGTACCAGTCGAGATGCGAATATGCGCACAAGGAAGGTATGAGATGGTTCGTGGGATTTGAGACAACATGGTCTCGTGTTACAAGGCCACTCGGGTTGAGTGCGTTATATGTTGAATGAAGTTATTATTGTTCTAAGGCAATTAAGGATAAATCGGAAGAGGTTGGATTGGTTAGCCATGATTGAATTGGCATATTGGTGGCAGTGATCAGTTCCTTCAGCGTGATTAAGTTGTGCAAGTGATTTGTGATGGTACGTGTGAGGCTTGTCGGCCGTCGTAATTGAATTTATTTGGAAGTATTCTAATATTATGTCCTGCTATGTGTAGGCGGATCCCGGAAAGGGCTATGGTGGTTTAGGCCACTACTTGAAGAATTGCATCTTCTACGGTTGTGAGAATTTACTCGTGTGTTGCTATGGTTCTCTTGGAATGAGTTAAATAAAAAGCTTCCATGTGAGGAAGTGTTTACCATGTTAGTGGTTCAGGAGTTGTGATGAAATTCTTGTATTATCGCATGCTGGCTTGTTAGGCGCATTGAGCGGTATGGAATTTGAAAGTGAGGATCAAGGTTGCAGTTTGGTGTTGACAAGGATGTCACGAGCTCGGATGAGTATGAAAGGGGTTTGAATGACTAGAGTAAGCTAGCATTGTCTTCAGCGTCACCTGGGATCGGTATTTTGTGAGAGAGGCTTTGCATCCTGGTTATGGATTCTTAATCGCTTTTCAGCGTTAGTGCGACCGGTAGCATGGATGTATAGGCTTGTTATCTGTTACAGAAGATCATGGGAGCGTGTCCTATGGGAAGATTGTATAAGTGTGGCATGTAGTCACTTGATTGATTGGAGAATGAAACCAAGTATGAAGATTGTGGTAATATGGTTAATTTGAGAATTGATGCCTGGAAGGCACTCGGTTTATTAGGTTGTGGACCGTGGAGGATCACTTCGATTATGGTGGTTGTTCTTGTGTGTTATGGGAAAAAAGGGTTACTATGGACCCAGAAAAGATTATTGGCCTAGTTCGGTACAATCAGAATCGGCTTGAGGTTTGTGGATGGATTTAAATATGAATATGGGCTCTATATCAGGCCGAATGTGTTCATTTCAGCATAGCTCTACTTATGGAGGAGTATTCGGACGTTGGATGCTATTTTGTCGTCGGCTATTTCATATAATGCTATATTGTGCCATGTGAGTTGCAAAACGGCTTGGTAAATTTCTTATGTGTTGAAGTTCCACGTAGCGATGGTGTTGTGTGAGCAGGATGACTCTTTAGTTTCAGAACATATATCGCACCTCAGTTGTGCTTGAGTTTGTTAGCTTATGGCGCCATATGTTCCCTCAAGGATGGTATTATGCACTTAGCGTGCTTGTGACCGGTATTTTGTTGTAATGAGCAATTTAGCTCGGTGTGTATCTCCTTATGTGAATTTTATGTGTGGATCGGGTGGCATGCGGCCATGGGTATGTTGTTTGGATCGGTTGCACGCCGCAACAGTGTGATGATAATTACAGTCCCTTATATTCTATTCTGTGTGTTTTGTTTCCCATTTTCTGAGGAAAGTTCATATTAGTTGCGTGATTTGAGTAGTCCCTTCCAGAGTTCATTTTCTTATGTATTGCGTTCGAGTTGGTAGCCTATTGGCACGTTGTGGCATCATATGAGACTTTTGGTCATGTCTGGGGTGGCTTGTTGCCGAGCAGTTCGTACTGTGTGAGACAAGGTTATTGGATCTAGGATCAGTGCAATAGGATTGTATGAAGTATATTAAAGAGCAAAGATCATTATTTGGGTTCAGAATGAGGTAATGTTCTTGTTAGGAGTGTAGCCTCAATGATTTGTTGACCCTGCAGTTGGTTATGAATTTCTACATGTCTCTTCCGTCGTGGCAGTATTATAAGAGTTGGAACAAGACTTAAATGTATCATGAGGTGCGTTGTGAGCATCAAATTCGGGGAAAGTCGGCTATTATGGTCAGAGAATGTCATTATGGTCCTGTGAATGACGTGGTGCATAGTGTGAATTCAGCAAAGGTATGAAATCTTGTATCGGTGCATCATGCGGTGATTTATACAGTGCTCTCGTATTGGAAGCAGGCCTGGCAGAGAATTTCGGATGTTGACACTGGGCTCTAAGGCTCATTTGTTTGAATAAAAGAGAATATCTTCAGATTGCTCGAGCTAATGTGCTCAACTGAGTTGTGGTAGCACGGGTAGGTGCACAAGGTGTTTAACTGTGATTTCTCCAGCGCAGTTCTTAGCACGTTCGAGGACGAGTGTATGTTTAAGTGGGAGATAATGTAACGACCCGACCGGTCATTTTGAGCTCTAGAGCATCGTTCAGCAGTTTGAGGCCATGAGCAGCTTCATTTCAGGTATTATGACTTGTGCGCATGATCAGAATTGAATTCCGGGAAGTTCGGAGTTGATTTGGAAAGAGAATTCTCATTTCGGAAGCTTTAAGTTGAAAGAATTGACTAAGATTGCATTTTTGAGTAAACGACCTCAAAATCGGGATTCGAAGGTTCTAGCAGGTTCGTATGATGATTTCGGACTTGGGCGTATGTCCGAATCGGGTTTTGGAAGACCCGGGAACGTTTCAGCACCTATTGTGGAAGTTAGCATTTGGAGGAATTTCATAAGTTTGGGTTGAAGTGCATTTCAGTGTTATCAATGTCCGTTTGGGATTCCGAGTCTGGGAATAGCTCCGTATGGTGATTTTGGTGTTGGGAGCGCGATCGGAAGTGAATTCGGAGGTCTGTGGGTCATTTTGGAGTCATTTGGCTAAAGATAGAAATTTGAAGGTTTTTGAGAAGTTTGACCGGAAGTGGACTTTTTGATATCGGGGTCAGATTCCAATTCCGGAAGTTGGAGTAGGTCTGTAATGTTGAATATGACTTGTGTGCAAAATTTGAGGTCAATCAGACGTGATTTGATAGGTTTTGGCATCAAATGTAGAAGTTTGAAGTTCTAAGGTTCATAAAGTTCGAATTGGGGTGCGATTCATGATTTCGATGTTGTTTTATGTGATTCGAGGCCTCAAGCAAGTTCGTAAGGTGTTATGAGATTGGTTGGTGTGATTGGACGGGGTCCCGAGGGCCCCGGATGGATTCCGGGTGGTTAACGGATCGAACTTTGAATTTGAAGAAAAACTGAGGCAGTTGATATCTGGTGTAACCGCACCTGCGAGGTTGTGGCCGCAGGTGCGGAGCCACAAAAGCGGCCTGGGAGACGCAGGTGCAGAATGGGGCAGCCAAGGGAAGGACCACAGATGCGGGGCATTGGCCGCATCTGCGCAAGCGTAGAAGCGAGGGAGCTGACCGCAGAGGCAGAAGAGGACCGCAGAAGCGGTCAAGTGACCGCAGGTGCAAGAGGTCGGGTTGGGCAGTGTGTTCTTTAAAGAACACATTTTGGCTCATTTTTCACACATTTTCACTTGGTTTGCGCGATTTTGGTGCCTTTGAAGAGAGGGATTTCATCATCAATCATGAGGTAAGTTAATTCCACCCCTTGTGAGTTAAATACATAGTGTTATTACGGATTAAAGTATGAAAATTGGTAGAAACTTGGGGTTTGAGGAAAAACCTAACCACGATTTTGGGCATGAAATTGAGAGAAAATTACATATTTGAATTCGTGAGGTTATGGGTAAACTTTATCTTCAAAAATTTAAAAATCCGGGCACGTGGGCCCGAGGGAGTTTTCGTCAACTTTCCAATCGGGGTTAGGAATTGTTATAAATGGGATTATTATGAGTAATTGAACATATATTAATGGGTGGACATAATTATTGACTAGTTTTGGAGCATTGTGCATCGATTTGAGTCTTCGAAAGGGCGTGAAGTGCTAGTTATGGAACTTCGGAGCAAGGTGAGTCTCCTTTCTAACCTTGTATGAGGGAATTTTCTCCATAGGTGAATTAATTGAATATGTGCTGTTAATTGTGGGGGCTACGTACGCACGAGGTGACGAGCGTCCATGCGTAGCTACTATTATGCTTAAGTCCGGGTAGTCTAGGGCCCAATAGCATGCTTTACTTGCAATCTTAGAGATATTGTTGTCAATTTAATAATTTCTTAAAACATATTGAACGTATATAATGGTTTTCTAAAGGACTGGGCATCGTTTCTTGACTTCTAAAAAGAGAAATTGTTTTTCCTTGAATAATTTCTCCCTGATGAACCTTTGATTGACTGTTTGTTGTGTTCATTTATATTTGACCGCGTCGCATGTATGATTTGCGAGCGGGGTAATAGATGCATCTATGGTTCGCGCCATTCGACCCTCTGTCAGTGCACAGTTTAAATATTGTTGGATCAGGCCGCACGTCCTCGGCATGATTTGCGCATGCTTGTATTGCTTGCCTTGAAATTAATTGAAGTTGATATTGTTTCTTCTCGGTTTGAGAATATATGTTTATATGATGAAAAAGGAATTTGGGAATTTCCTATGAAAGAAAGAATTGTTTACTTGCTTCATTCTTTGAATTACAATCATGTTTATAAAAAAAGCCTCGATTTATTATATTATTAACGTATCCTTACTGGACCACTAGTAAGTGTCGAAGTCAACCTCTCGTCTCTACTTCTTCGAGATTAGGAGGGATACTTACTGAGTACACGTTGTTTTCGTACTCATGCTACACTTGCTATGCATTTTTGTTGCACAGGCACATGCATCTCTAGCAGCCTAGTGGGCATAGCAGCATGGTTGATACGGAAACTTAGGTGAGCTGCACTTCTCGAGACGACCTGCAGCCAGCAGAGTCTCCTTCAGAGTATTGTACTATATTTTCATTTCTGTCCACCTTGTATTCCGGACAGTTACTGTATTTTATTTCATTCCCTAGTAAATGCTCATGCATTTGTGACAGGGTTCTGGGATGTCTATGGGATTATTCTGTATTTTGAAATTGTTAAAGATATTATTATTTATTCAGTGGAATCTATTCTTTATTGTTAAAAATATAAAAGAAGTGAATTCAGAAATATTTAAAAACGAGAAGTTACTAGTTATCTAGTGTTGGATTGCCTGACAAGAGTGTCCGGCGCCATCACGACCCTTAGTGGATTTTGGGTTGTGACAGAGAGAGAGTAAACATTTAGGTAGTTGTTAAACAACATCACTCCTAACGTATGTGATAGATCAATACAGAGAGTTTTGATGTGTGGCTATAATTCCATATTTTAGCACATTATTTGCCTTGCATTTTATATGCTTTAATAATAAACTACACTTTATTTACGCGTGATGGAGTCTATTTTATGTGTAGGTGAATTGGAGATGAAATTAGAGCAAAAGGAATAATTAAAGTCTAAAGCGTGCTCGAAAATAGTTGAAAAGAAGAAAAAAAGAAGTGAGCAGCGGATAAATGAGGAAGCTGGCGAAGCAAGCTCAAGAGCTCGCGATAGAGCTGGCTAGGCGAGCCTTTTAGCTTGCATGGGAGCAGGCTAGGCGAGGCAGGAGGCGAGGACTACCTCGCGTTAAGGCTGGCGACGCCAGGTCTGGGGCAAGGTCCAGCTCGCGTGAAGCCTCGCGAAACGAGGTTTGAGGCGCGCACGCTCCAAACTTTGAAGGCTTATTTTGTCTCCTGGGTGGACTAGGACTTGGCCTATATCGTTTATGTCTTTTCCTACATATTTAAATAAAATGCCACTTTTGAAGGAGTTTTGCAGCCGGAGGCAAGAGTAGCTCGTGGAACAACTATTGGGAGTTAGAATCATCGATTTCTACATCCCTTTATCCTTACTTTGTAATTTAATTATGCAAAATATTTTGGATATTGTTACTATGAGTATGAGTAGCTAAACTCTAGCGTTTTTATGGAACCTATTGGAGGATGATTTTCTTGTTACGTTAATATAGATTTGCCGTAGTATTTTCTCTATTTGTTCAACTACGTTATTATTGTGGTTGGTTGAAGAGCTCTCAATCGACTGTGCCGGGAGAGAGTGAATATTTAGGTAGTTGTTGAATAACATCACTCCTAATGTATATGAGGTATCAATACAGAGCATTTAAAGGTGGGATTAGGGATAACGAAACCTTGGTGCGATCCGAGTGAGCCGTACTTAATGCCAGCTAGCGTAATTCGGAAGAATATGTCTAGTAAATTGTGGTAGTTACTCGGGAGAGAATTACATCACTCAGAGTTCTCATGATCGGTAGAGAAGACTTAGGAAAGTTTATAGAAAACGTAGTGGAAAGGATTCCGACAATAGGGGAAATCATAACCTTATATCATTCTAATTCTTGTCTACAACCCGTTCGTAGTTAGTTATTAATTATTGCATTTTCATTACGTGATATTTAGTTAATAAACATCCAATTTGTTACTTAATTATTTCTGAAGATTGATTGCGTGAATTTGTACGAGTCTAATAGTTGTGTTTAATAGGTTAATTCCCTGTGGGATTCGACTCCGGACTTGTAAACTGGATTATATTAACAACGACCACTTAGTCCTTTTTATAAGGCATAGTTGGACGTGATCAAATTTTGGCGCCGTTGCCGGGAAATTAATGGTGTTATTAATTGCAGCTAAAAGAAGGGCTAGAATTCTTAGTGTAGTCAATTTTCTTTATTTTAAACCAAATACATTGAAATTCTAACATTTGTAGTCCTGGGTGTTACAGGTGCATGCCTAGAAACTCCTCAAGAACTGGTGAATTGTTCGAAGCATCATCAGATCCTGAGAAAGTTTTCAAGGGACTGAATCATGCAAACAAGAAGAGCAAACAACAACAGAACTCAATAGAACAAACCGAACCAAACATGGATGACGGAATAGAAAATCCAATCAACAACAGAAACAATGCGAATTAACTAAACAATCAGGGTGTGGTGCCTCTTTTACCATAAGCAGCATTGTATCATTAGGCACAACCCACCGCCGATAATATGGCAACTACAATTGCAGTCCCACAAATACAAGCAGAATCATTTCAAATCACAAACAATATGCTACATTTGTTGCAGAGCAATGGACTGTTCTCAGGGTCATACATTGTAGATCCTCAGCAGCATCTAAAGAATTTACTGTCGATATATATCACGCAAAGGCAACCTAATCCTAATGTGACACCGGAAGAAATAAAGTTGTTATTGTTTCCATTCTCGGTGACAGGAGAAGCTCAGACTTGGCTTAATTCACTCCCCATAAACTCAATCACTACTTGTGAAGACTTAGTCAAGCAATTTTTGAACAAGTTCTACCCACCCAATAAGACTGCCAAACAAATTGATGATATATTGAGCTTCAGGCAGAGACCAATAGAAACACTACAAGAAACGTGGGAGAGGTTCAAGGGTATGCTGGTTAAATGTCCACATCATGGCATTCCAGATTAGATGTTGGGGCAAAGGTTCTACATGGGACTGGTAGACGACTTAAAGGCAAATGTTGATTCTTCAGGAGGTGGAGCATTTTTGGGCAAAACATTCAGAGAATGCAAGATCCTACTTGATAAAATGGCTCAAAACTCAGGATGGATGACAAGAGACTCTACGATCACTCCTGTAGTTCATTCAGTGGCTTTGGACCCAAACAATATGTACACTATGTATTAACCAACCATATGTATGCTCGTGGAGTGCGGAAGGTGACAACCAGTACTATCAGGAAGATATGAACTATGTAGCCAACTATGGGGGACAGAGGCAAGGTGGTCAGAATTGGGGACAACAGAATCAACAATATAGACCAGCACAACAACAGTACAATAACATCAACAATCCTAGAGCTATGCGACTACATGGTCAAGTGGTGCCTTACCAAAGGCAACAGGGTTACAACCAGCAAAATCAGCAGCTAGCGTATCAACAGCCTCAACAACAACAAATAGTGAGACAAGATGATAGGTTTGCTGAACTTAAAGGAATGCTGCAACAACTGATTGGGTCCAATGGAAAAATGCAAGAGAGAGTGGACTCACATGAATCAGCGATAAAGGGCATTGAGATTCAATTAGGACAGATTTCAATGTCTCTAAATAATCGTCCCCAAGGGACGTTACTTGCAGACACACAAGTCAATCCAAAAGAATAGGGCACGAAACAACTTATGGCAGTGAGTCTAAGAAATGGTAGAGACCTAGATCTAGAGCAAAAAATTGCTCGCGAAAGCCGACCTACTAAAACACTTGTGCCAGTACCCATTGAGATAGATGATTCAACATGGTTAACTGAGGTGATGGTACAACATGCACAAGAGAGAACAAGCAAAGAAAAGAGGTTGCAAAGGAGATTGAGGTAGCACAAGAAATGATAGTAAGAGCAGTGCCTGAGCAAGAAAAAACTCAAATCACAGGAAGGAAGCGACCTTTTGCACCATTCCCACAGAGATTGGCCAAATATCAGAAGGATGAGCAGCATAAGAAATTCATGGAGATGTTGAAACAAATCCAGGCGAACATTCCATTGATTGACGCTTTGCGGGAGATGCCTGGGTATGCCAAAATGATGAAAGATTTAATGTCTCACAAATTCGACTTCCAAGACCTGTCCGCTGTTACATTAACCCAGACTGTAGTGCAGTCGTGACGAGACCCATAGCTAAGAAGTTATCAGACCCAGGGAGTTTCACAATCCCATGCACGATAGGCATCTATGCTTTTGCTAAAGCATTGTGTGATTTGGGGCCAAGCATAAACTTGATGCCCTTGGCTATCTACAAAAGGTCAGGCATTGGAAGAGCAAGACCCACCTCCATGCTACTACAGCTAGCCGACCGGACAGTGAAGAGGCCATCAGGTATCCTTGATGATGTATTAGTACAGGTTTGGAAGTTTGTGTTCCCAGCAAATTTTGTCATTCTGGACTGCCGGGTTGACGAGGAGATTCCCATTATTTTGGGAAGACCATTCTTGGCCATTGGGAGAGCTTTAATTGATTGTGAAACTGGAGAGCTAAAAATAAGACTAAATGATGAAGAGATAACATTCAATGTACAGAAATATATGTGGCGACCAAGTGAATTTGCTAACTACTCTCTAATAGAAGTCGTGGATGTAATTTTGGAGGAGGAATATAAGACCTTGAATGCTAAAGACCCTCTAGCAGCCTATCTCATGAACTTAGATGAAGCAAATAGAGAGGACTTGGCGGAGTGTGTGTTGGCTCTTGAAGGCCGAGGGTTTAGGAAAAGAGAGCTCGAATTTGAGCCTTTATACTTAGAAGAAAGGAAAACTCCTCCAGCTAAGCCTTCGATAGAAGAGCCACCAAAGTTGTAACTGAAGCCACTGCCACCTCATCTCAGGTATGCTTTCTTGGGACCTAATTCAACTTTACCTGTTATTATCTCATTTGGTTTGTTAGATGTGCAAAAAGAATAGCTTTTGTAGGTATCGATTGAGTGCAAAACTGCAATTGGTTGGACCATTGCAGACATTAAGGGTATCAGCCCGGACTTCTGTATGCATAAGATTCTATTGGAAGATGGCCAAAAGCCTTCCAGAGAACATCAAATAAGGCTGAACCCCAACATGAAGGAAGTTGTGAAAAAGGAGGTGATAAAGTGGTTAGATGTAGGGATCATTTTCCCCATCTCCAATAGCAACTGGATCAACCCACTCCAATGTGTTCCAAAGAAAGGTGGGATGACAATAGTGCAAAATGAGAATAACGAGTCGATATCAACAAGAACAATCACGCGATGGAGAATTTGTATGGACTACAGAAGATTGAACAAGGACACCCGAAAAGACCACTTTCCCTTGCAGTTCATTGATCAAATGTTAGATAGACTGGCCGGGAGGTCCCACTTTTGCTTTCTGGATGGATACTCGAGGTATAATCAGATTTCCGTTGCTCCGGAAGATAGAGGAAAACATCATTCACCTGTCCATATGTCGTCTACGCTTTCCGGAGAATGTCGTTCGGCCTATGCAATACACCCGCCACATTTCAAAGGTGCATGGTGGCCATCTTTAGAGATATGGTAGAGGACATAATGGAGGTCTTTATGGATGATTTCTCAGTGGTGGGAGACTCATTCGATGATTGCCTAATGAATTTGAAAAGAGTACTAAAAAGATGTGTGGAGACTAATCTGGTGCTAAACTGGGAAAAGTGTCATTTCATGGTACAGGAAGGTATAATCTAGGGGCACCTAGTGTCGAGTAAGGGCATTGAGGTAGATCGCGCAAAGGTTGATGTGATATAAAAACTTCAACCACCAACTTCCGTCAAAGCAATGAAGTTTCCTTGGCCATGCCGGTTTCTATAGACGATTTATAAAAAATTTCTCCAAATTGCTAACCCCTTGTGTAAACTTCTTGAAAAAGATCACTCTTTTGTGTTTTCTGATAATTGCAGGGTGGCGCTTGAGGAGTTGAAGAAGAAACTGGTGACTGCACGAATCATATTAGCCCCCGACTAGGGGCAACCTTTCGAGTTAATGAGTGACGCAAGAGACTATGCTGTGGGAGTAGTTCTTGGGTAGCGAAAAGATAAAGTCATGCATCCGATCTACTATGCAAGTAGAACCCTGAGCGGCGCCCAACTGAACTACACAGTGACAGAGAAAGAGATGCTAGTTGTGGTGTTCACATTCGATAAATTCAGGTCATACCTGATAGGCTCAAAGTTAATTGTTTACACTGGCCATGCTGCCCTCAGGTACCTAATTGAGAAGAATGAGTCAAAGTCGCGCCTAATTTGATGGGTGCTACTATTACAAGAGTTCGACTTGGAAATTCGGGACCGAAAGGGAACAGAAAACCAAGTCGCTGATCATCTGTTCAGGATCGAACGAGCGGAAAAGAAGGTTGAGGTGGAGGAGATCATGGAGACTTTCTCGGATGAACACTCTTAGCGACGAGCCTCAATGCTACACCATGGTATGCAGATATTGCAAATTACCTGGCAAATGGTATTGTTCCTTATGACTTGTCTTCTGTGCAAACGAAAAAGTTCTTTCATGATTGTCGCATGTATTTATGGGATGAACCATATCTATTTAGGATTTGTCTTGATGACATGATCCGGAGATGCATTCCCGAGATAGATAAATCTTCTGTTTTGCAGGCATGTCATGCTTACCGTATGGAGGATATTTTGGGGGCGTAAGGACAGCGGATAAAGTGTTGGAGTCAGGTTTTTATTGGCCTACGCTATTTAAAGATGCATACTTCTGGGTGAAAAATTGTGATGACTGCCAACGGAAGTGGAATATTTCCCGTCGACATGAGATGCCCATGAACCCGATCCAAGAGGTAGAAGTGTTTGATGTGTGGGGGATCAACTTTATAGGACCATTTGTCAGCTCATACAATAACAAGTGCATACTTGTAGCGGTGGACTATGTCTCAAAATGGGTAGAAGCCGTCGCACTTCCAACAAATGATGCGAAGGCAGTTATTGGTTTCCTGAGAAAGAACGTCTTCACCCGATTTGGCACTCCAAGAGCTATCATCAGTGATGGGGCTACCCACTTCTGCAATCGAGCCTTTGAAAAGCTATTGGAGAAATATGGCATTCGCCATAAAGTTGCTACTCCGTATCACCCACAAACGAGTGGGCAAGTCGAGGTGTCAAACAGAGAAATCAAGAGTGTTTTGACCAAAACTGTAATGCTACTTGGACTGATTGGGCAAGAAAATTAGATGATGTGTTATGGGCTTACCACACTGCATTCAAAACTCCGATTGGAATGTCGCCATATAAATTGGTGTCTGGAAAGTCATGTCACTTACCGGTGGAGTTAGAGCATAAAGCCTTCTGGGTGTTGCGACAATTAAATATGGACGTGGAGGCCACTGAAACAAGTAGAGTCACAGAGTTCCATGAACTTGACGATTTTCAGTACCATACATTTGAGAGTACAAGGTTATACAAGGAAAGAATGAAACTGGTACAAGACAAAAGCATTCTTGAGCGAAATTTTAAGTCGGGAGACAAGGTATTATTATTCAATTCAAGATTGTGGTTATTTCTAGGCAAATTAAAGTCAAGATGGTCAGGACCATTTTGTGTGGTAGAGATTCACCCCACCGGAGCCGTAGAGATTGCTGCGGAAAATGACTCTCGCATGTTCAGAGTCAATGGGCACGGTTAAAACATTACTTGGGCATGGATGACGCGAAAGTAGTGTCGGTGACTCATTTGCTCGAGCCACCAATGTTGAGCGAGCCTTAAGTCGATGGCATGCGTCGTGCCGCGGGCGTTAAATAGGCGCTTCATTGGAGGCAACTCAATGTAATGCTGTATTTGTCGTGCCGCGACGTTAACTAAGGCACTCGTTGGGAGGCAACCCATTTCGTAGTTGATTTTTAGTGTAGTTAGAATTTTTCTTTTAATTTTTAGGTATTAACATGTTTGCAGGTAATTTTGGCAAGTCGTACAGGGAACTATGCATCGCCTGGTGCCCAGCGAGCTGGTCCAGGCATTAGGTCTTGCGTCGCCTGAAGAAAAGCGGGCGTGGGAGCTCGCCTCGCGAGGGGTAGGGCGAGGTGAATTAGGCGTTAGACCTAGCACCGCAAGGGAAAAGGCCAGGTTCATCAGGCGTTAAGCCTCGCGCCGCAAGCCCCCAAGCTCGCGTTGGAGCTCGCCTCGCGTGGGGTAAGGCGAAGTAGCTAGCAGGCGTCGCCAGGTAAATATTTTTGCGAGCTTATTTTAATTTTTGTTCCCTTATTTGATACTAACTTCCTCACTTAAACGCCCAAAACAAAACAAAAACAAAACCCTAACCTAAAACATTGAAGCACACTGCCATCCCTCCCCCTCCCAACCCCATTGAAGTCAAGCAAGCTTCTCTTATTTCCTTCTCTTGCAACAACAATTCAAAGGCAAATACCTCCTCTTAAAGCATCTAAGGTATGATTTTTATCTCATTTCTTTATCAATTTCGAGTTGGAGGTATGAAATTAGACACAAAATTTGGGGATTGTTCTTCATTGTAATAATGTATTTGTGCGTCCCAACCCCATGAAATCCATAGGAATGGTATGGCTATTGTGTGAACAAGTGGTAGTACGGAACCCCAAGACGATTTGGGAGGGTGAGGCAATCCCTCACCCCTACAAGCACTCCCATGGCACTAGTGCGCATGCTAAGTGTTTGTTATAATGCCTCAAAGGAATTCTTTGTCCCCATTGGAGCCCGAGTCTCCGGGATTATAAGACTAGTGCTATATAGTCGTGCACCACTTTAAAATCTTAAGTGTGGGGTGGCTCATCGGTAGCCTGATGCTTCGAAATTGGAGGAATCACCCATGTGTCATTGCTTGATTCTCATGCTAAGAAAATATGAGGTGAAGTCTGAGTAACCTCGGAAATTGTTATAAATCATGTGTTAAACACTTAAGTGTGGGGTTCAAGACCATGTGTTTAATGTTGTAATGTAGTTTTAACTGATTAATGCTCACTTGTGCAGGAACGAATATGCCTCCAAGAAAAGACACCGGTAAAGGAAATGTAACGACCCGATTGGTCATTTTGCTTTCTAGAACCCCGTTCCCCTAAATAAGACTTCCCATACTTGCTCTTTCTGTCTTATGACTTGCGGGGATGGTTAGTTCGGGATTTGGAAGAGTTTGGATTGAAATCGGAACACTTGGTTCCTTAAGGTTGGCTTAAAAGGCCAAGTTTGACTTCGGTCAATGTTTTGAGTAAACGACCTCGGAATCCGGATTTAAAGGTTCCAAAAGGTTCGTATAAGGATTTCAGACTTGGGCGTATGTCCGGATGGGGTTTTAGATGACCCCGGAGCGTTTTGGCGCCTAATAGTGAAAGTTGATTCCTTAAGGATTTTGAAGTTCTTAAATATTTGGTTTGGAGCGGGTTTTGGTGATATCAAGGTCCAAATGGAATTCCGAGATCGGGAATAGTTCCATAATGTCATTTAAGACTTGCACGCAAAATTGGTGTCAATCCAAGTAGTATAAGTACGTTTCGGCTCGCTGAAAGTTAAGAACTTGAAGTTCGTAAGTTTAATTCATTGGATTTCGGTGGCGATTCTTAGTTTTTGATGTTATTTCGGTGTTTCGATGGCGTGAGCAAGTTTGTATGATGTTGTTAGGCTTGTGTGAGTACTCGGTGTGGAGCCCCGAGGGCTCGGGTGTGTTTCGGACGTGTGTTGGGAGTGAAAACACTCCAGTTTTCTGGTATTTCTGGGCAGCTGTTGCAGGTCTCGTAATTGCAAGGATTCGTTCACATTTGTGACAATCGTATTTGCAAGGA
The DNA here is from genome assembly GCF_001879085.1 of Nicotiana attenuata. Lineage (NCBI taxonomy): Eukaryota > Viridiplantae > Streptophyta > Magnoliopsida > Solanales > Solanaceae > Nicotiana > Nicotiana attenuata. The sequence goes on from NW_017670444.1 coordinate 663,620, forward strand.
AGGCTTCGCAATTGCGAAGAAGCCTGAGCTGGGGAGTCGTCGCATTTACGACATTTTGTTCGCATTTGCGAACACAGCAGGGACCGCATTTGCGACCCACGCAGAGGGAGCCCAGGTTCGCATTTGCGACCTTCACATTTGCGAACAAGGTGTCGCAAATGCGACATCAGAGGCCTGGACACAACTTTTAAAAACGGGACTTAGGCCACTTATTTAATTTCACTTCTACACTTGGGCGATTTGGGAGCTTTCAAAGAGGGGATTTCAACCTAGCATTGTAAGGTAAGTTATTTCTACTTAATGTGAGTTTAATACTTGGTTTTTGGGTAGATTAATACACAAGGATTTGTGAAAATAATGGGTTAGAGTAAAACCTAGGGTTTTGACAAAAACAAGATCTAACCACGAAATTTGTTATGGAATGGAGTAAAAATCATATATTCTTGATCCTTAGGTTATGGGTAAGAACTTCCTTCAAAAATTTTCGAAATCCTAGCACGTGGGCCCTAGGATGAATTTTAGGAACCTTGCATTTAGGGTTGGGAAATTGCTTTAATAGATAGAATATGAACTCTTGAGCTTGTATTGACTAGTTCTTACCCCGTTTGATTAGTTTTGGATCGTTCGGCTCCGAATTGAGGGTTTTGAGCACATTCTTGAATTTGGAAGTAAGCTTTGGATTTCAGATTTGGGCGTATGTCCGGATGGGGTTTTAGATGACCCCGGAGCGTTTTGGCGCCTAATAGTGAAAGTTGATTCCTTAAGGATTTTGAAGTTCTTAAATATTTGGTTTGGAGCGGGTTTTTGTGATATCAAGGTCCAAATGGAATTCCGAGATCGGGAATAGTTTCATAATGTCATTTAAGACTTGCACGCAAAATTTGGTGTCAATCCGAGTAGTATAAGTACGTTTCGGCTCGCTGAAAGTAAATTGAAGAACTTGAAGTTCGTAAGTTTAATTCATTGGATTTCGGTGGCGATTCTTAGTTTTTGATGTTAATACGGTGTTTCGATGGCGTGAGCAAGTTTTTATGATGTTGTTAGGCTTGTGTGAGTACTCGGTGTGGAGTCCCGAGGGCTCGGGTGTGTTTCGGACGTGTGTTGGGAGTGAAAACACTCCAGTTTTCTGGTATTTCTGGGCAGCTGTTGCAGGTCTCGTAATTGCAAGGATTCGTTCACATTTGTGACAATCGCATTTGCAAGGAAGGCTTCGCAATTGCGAAGAAGCCTGAGCTGGGGAGTCGTCGCATTTACGACATTTTGTTCGCATTTGCGAACACAGCAGGGACCGCATTTGCGACCCACGCAGAGGGAGCCCAGGTTCGCATTTGCGACCTTCACATTTGCGAACAAGGTGTCGCAAATGCGACATCAGAGGCCTGGACACAACTTTTAAAAACGGGACTTAGGCCACTTATTTAATTTCACTTCTACACTTGGGCGATTTGGGAGCTTCCAAAGAGGGGATTTCAACCTAGCATTGTAAGGTAAGTTATTTCTACTTAATGTGAGTTTAATACTTGGTTTTTGGGTAGATTAATACACAAGGATTTGTGAAAATAATGGGTTAGAGTAAAACCTAGGGTTTTGACAAAAACAAGATCTAACCACGAAATTTGTTATGGAATGGAGTAAAAATCATATATTCTTGATCCTTAGGTTATGGGTAAGAACTTCCGTCAAAAATTTTCGGAATCCGAGCACGTGGGCCCTAGGATGAATTTTAGGAACCTTGCATTTAGGGTTGGGAAATTGCTTTAATAGATAGAATATGAACTCTTGAGCTTGTATTGACTAGTTCTTACCCCGTTTGATTAGTTTTGGATCGTTCGGCTCCGAATTGAGGGTTTTGAGCACATTCTTGAATTTGGAAGTAAGCTTTGGAGCAAGGTGAGCCTCTTTTCTAACCTCGTAAGAGGGAAATAACCCCCTAGGTGAATTATATAAATGTATGTGACTATCTGTGGGGGCTACGTATGTACGTGGTGATGAGAGTCCGTGTGTAACTACTATTATGCTAATTGTCTAGTTAGTTTAGGACCCGTATCATGCCATACTTGTTAATGCTTACGTTCTTGCTTGCTACTGAGATCACTTAGTACATGCTAGGAAATTGTAAATAAGTATAAACGAATGTACACACTTACTTGAGAACTTGTATGAATTTATTTGATTATAAATGAGCAATGTGTGCTTACTCGATTATAATTGTTATTTGTGGATCGAGGCGATTGCCTCGGTAGAAATAGATGCATCTATGGTTCGCGCCATTCGACTCTCTGGCGGTGCACAGTTATTATTATGTTGGACCGGGCCGTACGACCTCGGCATAATGTGCGCATGTTATTTATGTGGAATTCATCCATGATTTACTCTGTTTAAATGCCATGAAATGTAAGTTATTATAAGACATGACTGAATCCGATATATATATATTGTTTCTCCTTGTTCTGAGAATATCATTATATCCATGCCATCCATGCTTAGTGTAAACCTTATATATTATTGATATTGACCTTAGTAAGTGTCAAGTCGACCCCTCGTCACTACCTCTTCGAGGTTAGACTGGATACTTTCTGGGTACATGTTGTTTCTGTACTCATACTATGCTTCTTTACTTAACTGTATAGGATCTGAGGCAGGTGCATCTAGTTACCCTCCGGCGCGCGTTCCTGATTCCTGGTCGAGATCTCACGGTGAGCTGCCTCTTCTGAGCCGTTCAGCAGCATACCGGAGTTTCTCTTATTTTGTTGTTATTATGTACTGTCTATTCTGTTTCAGGCAGTAGGATAGTGGTATTCTTTTTGTACATTCTACTAATTGCCCTAGTACTTGTGATACTAGTTCCTGGCACAAACTGTAGACTATTATTTTGGGATGTAACTATATTATTACGAGCTTGTTAATTATTAACTGTTTAAAAACTTAACTATAAAGAAAAAAATATTGGGGTTGTTTTGGTAAATTAATGAGAACCCATTAGTTAAATTAGGGTTGGCTTGCCTGGCAACGGTGTCGGGCGCCATCACGACCTATGATGGAATTTGGGTCGTGACAGGAAAGGCCACCTCCACTTTTCCATCTAAGGCTAAGGCCACCTCCGAGGAGATGTGTGGCTATAATTCCATATTTTAGCACAATATTTGCCTTGCATTTTATATGCTTTAATGATAAACTACACTTTATTTGCGCGTAATGGAGTCTATTTTATGTGTAGGTGAATTGGAGATGAAAGTAGAGCAAAAGGAATAATTAAAGTCTAAAGCGTGCTCGAAAACAGTTGAAAATAAGAAAGAAAGAAGTGAGCAGCTAAATGAGGAAGCTGGCGAAGCAAGCTCAAGAGCTCGTGATAGAGCTGGCTGGGCGAGCCTTCTAGCTCGCGTGGGAGCAGGCTAGGCGAGGGAGGAGGCGAGGTCCACCTGGCGTTAAGGCTGGCGACGCCAGGTCTGGGGCGAGGTCCAGCTCGCGTGAAGCCTCGCGAGACGAGGTCTGAGGCGCGCACACTCCGAACTTTGAAGGCTTATTTCGTCTCCTGGGTGGACTAGGACATGGCCTATGTTGTTTAGGTCTTTTCCTACACATATAAATAGACATAAAATGCCATTTTGAAGGAGTTTTGCAACCAGAGGTAAGAATAGCCCGTGGAACAACTGTTGGGAGTTAGAATCACCGATTTCTACATCCCTTTATCCTTACTTTATAATTTAATTATGCAAAATATTTTGGATATTGTTACTATGAGTATGAGTAGCTAAACTCCTAATCTAGGGTTTTGATGGAACCTATTGGAGGATGATTTTCCTGTTACGTTAATATAGATTTGCCGTAGTATTTTCTCTATTTGTTCAACTACGTTATTATTATGGCTGGTTGAAGAGCCCTCAATCGACTGTGACTATTTAGTGTGTATTACTCGGGAGAGAGTGCATATTTAGGTAGTTGTTGAACAACATCACTCCTAACGTATATGAGGGATCAATACGGAGGGTTTAAAGGTGGGATTAGGGATAACGAAACTTTGGTGCGACCCGAGTGAGCCGTAATTAATACCAGCTAGCGTAATTTGGAAGAATATGTCTAGTAAATTGTGGTAGTTACTCGGGAGAGAATTGCAACACTTAGAGCTCTCATGATCGGTAGAGAAGACTTAGGCAAAATTTATAGAAAACGTAGCGGAAAGGATTCTGGCAATAGGGGAAATCATAACCTTAGATCATTCGAATTCTTGTCTACAACCCATTCGTTGTTGATTATTAATTATTGCATTTTCGTTACGTGATACTTAGTTAATAAACATCAAATTTGTTACTTAAATATTTCTGAAGATTGATTTCCTGAATTTGTGCGAGTCTAGTAGCTGTGTTTAATAGGTTAATTCCCTGTGGGATTCGACTCCGGACTTGCAAACCAGATTATATTTGCAATGACCACTTAGTCCTTTTTATAAGGTATAGCTGGGCGTGACCAGATTTAATGGCGGGATTAGAGATAACAAAACCTTAGTGCGATCGTAGTGAGCGGTGAATTAATGCCACCTAGCGTAGTTCGAGAGAATATGTCTAGTAAATTGTGGTAGTTGCTCGAGAGAGAGCTACGACACCCAAAGTGCTCACGATCGATAGAGAATACTTAGGCGAATTTATTGGAAATGTAGCGGGGGAGATTCCGACGATAGGGAAAATCGTAACTCTAGACCTCTCCTTAATCTTTTCTCCAAACCTTAGTATCTCTAGGTTATAATTTACTACTTTAATTAGTTAACAAAATCTCAATCTTTATAATTTCAGAATTTATTCAAACTTGTATTCTTAGTGATAGTCAACAATTGTGGCTAAACCTTAATTCTCCGTGGGATTCAACTCCGGACTTTTAGATCGGATTATATTTGCAGCGACAGATTATCCTTTTTAGGACTAGAGTTGGCCGTGATCAATTACAACTCAAATCTTTTGCAATATTGTTGATTTAATCTGGCGATTTCAGATATATTAAGTTTTTCAAGGGTAAAATTTTGACCAAATTTTGCTTCTTTGCAAGTGCGTCCAGTACAGAATACTTCGAAAAAATATTCTTTCCAGAATTATATGTAACATGAATCTATCAGTAATTTTTAAAATTTTTAATTAGAATACTTACCGTCAAACACTAAAATTCCAAAAGGTAATCGTCCCATAACTTGCTATATTTTTGTAAGCTCTTGATGATGTTGCTTGTACGCTTATTAGTTAGTACTAACATCTTTCGGAAAGATTTGCCCCCGTTAAAATATTGTTATTTAGTTGATAAAATTCCCTTTACTTTTTCTTTTCTTTTGGGGAAACAGCATGAAGCACTTTGACAATATGTTTCATTTTAATTTTAAACTTCCACTGATTTGAATTCGGCCATTGATCTTAATAGATACTAATTTTAGGATTACGTATAAGCTAACATATTTTGGTAAAAATTGCAACAGGGCGCCTTATTTGGTCGCCCCCATTTAACCTATATTCATTTTTGTAAAATTTTTTAATTTGTACACACTTTTTAAACAACTCCAGCCCTCTTTCTCCTCCTCCTTCTTCTTCTTCTTCTTCTTCTTCTTCTTCTTCTTCTTCTTCTTCTTCTTCTTTCTTCTGTTGCTGTTGGTGTTGCTATGAAACTTCAGTTCATATGTTGCACTCTTCACCTGAGCTTGATGATTTAGTTGCAGTCCAAATTTGGAAGTTTATATATAACTTTAGATTAGAATTTAAATGTGGGTTTTAACTATATATTAGATTATATTACTTGAAATCATATGAAGTCCATTCATATCTGATGGTTTTATGGGGAAATCCTCACAAACATGTGCTGAGTTTTCAGAGTACTTCACGATTTTGTCCTCATATTCAACTTATGGTAAGATTGTTGACATACCTTGAGAGCATGGGTTGTGCAGCTAAAACGTGCTGAAGCTCAGCAAATATAGAACAAAACTTCAGTTAAAACATGCTGAAGTTAAGCAAATAGAGAACAAAACTTCAGCTACTAGAATGCTTAAATTCAGCAATTACAAACAAAAACTTCAGCAAATAGAGAATAAAACTTCAGCTACTAGAATGCTTAAGTTCAGCAATTACAAACAAAAACTTCAGCAAATGGAGAACAAAACTTCAGCTACTAGAATGCTTAAGTTCAACAATTATAAACAAAAACTTCAGCCAACACTTGGTTCAGCAATTTGCTACTTCAGGTCCGTCTACTAGAATGCTGAAGTTTGCGTGATTACCTTTGCTACTTCAGGCCCGTATGCCTGAAGTTACGCGAAAAGTGGGTACGCTTACAATTTTTTTTACAAAGCGGGTATAAATTAAAATGTGACCCAAAAAGCGGGTATAAATCGAAATCCCCCCATATTTTGCCTATTGGTTCAAACTTCTACACAAATACATACAAAATCATATAGTTAAATTACAATTTGGATCGGAATATCCAAAACACATTAAGGCAAGATTTCTTCCTTTCTTAACTTAGGATGAACAACTTATTATCTTCAGGAACTTATATTTAATTGTTTTATAACTAACATCTGTCATTTTTAAAATTTTATATTTACTAATACAGAGTACATGCACAACACACATGACCAGAAACTAGTATATATTATAAATGCTTAATAACTTTTTCGAAATATCTGTTCTGCAAGGTCTCTGTTTCCACCTTACTCTGGATAATTAAACTTCCTATGGATATTTAATGATATTTCAAGTCAGTATTAGTTTCAAAAAAATTCTATAGGTAAATTCATAATATAGAGTAAAAAGAGAAAAGAATCATAATAGAGTATTAAAAAGTATTGAAAAGAGATAAATATTGATAATTCAGAGGATAAAATATGCATTTAGCTACCGAAAAATTGAAAAACCTAATTGAGTAGCCCTTTGAGTATCATAGAAATAGTTAAATGACTTTCTGTTTTTTAAAAAAAAAAAATGTGCTAGATAATTTTAAAAAGTTAAGTGATCAAATTGTGTAATGGATTCTAAATCTACCCTTTTATCCTTCTCCTCTCGATTACCTACATATTTACATGTTACATTCTTACCAGTTACCACTAGACCAAAGCCCGAAGAGACCACAAGAACTCAATTTAAAATTAATTTTCTTGTTTGATTACAACGGGCAAGAATCCAAAAGGCAACCTTAATCTAATTGTTACTCGTGTGTGAAACGATATTTTCAAAACAAAAGAGTAGAACCCATCATACAGAAAGTAGTAGTTTTTTTCAAGATTTAGCAACATGTACAAAATCCAAAAACATTATATTCACTTGCTTCAGTGCCTCTTTCCTTGCCCATCACCAACAGCTTCTGTATCTTGTCAATGGCTTCTGAGGGTGTGATTCTTGGCATCCTTACCAGAATATTTACCTACAATTTTTAAAAACAAAATATTGCCTTTAGTTATTATTTGAAATTTCAAAGAGTTGATTGTATAAAACCATTATAGCTAGGATCATAGAAGTCTAAGCTGGTAGATCTTTTATATGGAAAATTTCATCATAAAGCAATTGTTAGGAAATTTGACACACAATAAAATATCAAAATATTATATGTATCTTTAAAATACCAAAGTACAATCGACACTATTTGAAACATTTAAGATTTTGTGTATATCTTCAAAAGTTAACATACTAACATTTTATAATCTCAGTAAAAAAAAAAAAAAAAAAAAATTGGTTCCATAACAACTCCTGTATTCTAATTAAGAATTAACTCAAATAGCCGCACATCCATATATGCATAATTTATGTATTATATATGTATAGTTGTGTATAATGATATATAATCTATGTATATGGCTAGAAAAAGCAAATAATGAATATAGTGGGTTATTTATATAAAGATCCTTATTCTAATAACAAAATGGACAAAGAGGAAAAACAACAACAATATATACTCACAATGGAAATGCGCTATAGGTATTGTGCCATTGTTGATGAGTTCAAACTTATAAGTATCTCCTACTTGAACACCATTTCCTTGTACGAACTCTGGCCATCCCCTTTTAATTTCAAAGTGATGTCCCATTTGCCCTAGCTGCACTGACCATGATCTCCGTTTTTCATTGACAAGAATCATCTCACAGTGTCTATTCATCAAGCCATTTGATTTCGCAAAAGCCAATGGAAGATACTGCTCAAATTTTATCCCATTATAGAGATCAATGCCGCGTTATCACATGAAAAAAACTACTATTCCATTAGCTAAGGTTCGTTTTTATTAAAAGTTGTTCAAATCACTTACCAAAATAGGATTTTTGATGGTGTAAGGTTTGATAGTAGATATAAAATGAGGGTTAGTATCAGCAGCAGATGTTGAAGCAGGTACTTGTACTTTTGGAGAAGTCGCGTCTGTGGTCTTAATTCTGTTAACATCCAAATTTTTCTTCTTTACTTCAGGATGGAGGGATGGACTTCCTCTCAAATCTAGTTTTTTAATTGAAACAACAATGTCATAACTGAAACTGAAAAATGAATTTAAAACCAAAAATAGAACATTAAGTTGAAGCTGAAAATATCTGTTATTGTTCATTCTGATGACAAGGAGTATCTTTTCTAGATATATGAACATATATCTTTACTTCTATTTATATATTTTGGATCAAGAGTTCTTCCAACATATATTCATATTAAAACTAAACTATGAATTCATTTCATCTAAACATGTAGTTAATTAGTCTAGATATTCAACTAGTGTCGCATCATGTAAATAATTAAACAGTAGAAAACAGGATGAAATTTAAGACAAGGGATTAAAAGAGAAACTTGCCTTGAAATTCAAATACAGGTGTTTCTGATCCACTGGAAACTATCTCAAACATTACGCGATCTCCTTCCTTTAAGCACTTGTCAGTGCAGAATTCATGCCATCCACGTCCAATGTAGGTATTTTCGCCGCTTGTATACAGACTACATGTCCATGACCTTCGCTCGTCCCTTATAATTATCATACATTTCCTGTTGTTGAGTCTGTTTTTCAGAGCGAATTGTCTTGGAATAGCCTGAAACAGTTTATAATTAATCGGTTGCAAATAACCAGTCAATATGTATGGATTTATGTTTTACACCTCCAAATTGTCAAAGAGATAATTGTTCTCATAAGCTTATACATACAGGAAAAGAATTCATTTCTTTTCCTTGTTTCTTTGTTTTCTTCTGTGTAACAATCATAGTATTAATGTAGTCACGAACTTACCAGAAAATACTTTGTAAGGCAATAAGGTTTGATAGTACAAATGAGATGAGAGTGACTGAGATGCATGTCCTTATTAGCAGCTTCTGCATTGGGGAAAGCCTTGTCTGATGTCCTGATGTTAGCCTTTGTTTTTTCTGTTGCATTTGTTAATTATACACAATATCACTTAAGAAAATAACGCCAAAAAACATAAGCATCATTAGGTTTATGTATAGCAAAATTTTCATTACACTTTGCATAATTAATCAAGAAAACATTTTCCATAATAGATAACAGAAAGATAAAAAGAAAGTTGAGGAATGTATCACAAATGAGCCCCAAAGAACTTCACCTTCCAAATCAAATTTCTTGGGAGTCTCCTCCTCTTCATCCTCGTCTTCTTGCATATACGCCGCATATTCTCTCTCACAACAACTTGAACCAAATATGGAAACATTAAACTCCATATTACCTTCATGTCTAAACACCAACATATCTCCCAATTGCAAATCATGCTCTTCTGCAAACTCTGTCCAACCATCTTCCATTCGACGGTCGTTCACCTTCACCAGCCACTTCTTACCACCCCACCCCTTCTCAGTATTGCATGCACATTCTCATGTCCCTTCACATACTTCAAGAAACCTACAGGAATTTTCTGCAATACAAAAATATGTATAATTAAAATAGCCATGTCACAAAGTATGATTCACAATTTAAAATCAGCTTAATTATTTTGAGAAGTGCTTTTCTCAAAAGTAATTAATTTGAAAAGTACTTTTGAGCAGTAATTAGTTTTTTACCAAGCTTTAACAAATGTTTCTATAAGTGTAGTTTACTGAAAAGTGCTTCTCAAAAAAGTGCTTTTGGAGAAAAGCTACTTTTTTTGCTTCTCAAAAATTGCTTCTGCTTCTCCCCAAAATTACTTTTTTTTTTTCCTTCTAAAAGCTTGGCCAAACACCTCAATTTTTAAAAGAAAAAAAAAAGCACTTTTAGCCCAAAAAAAAAAGCTTGGCCAAATAGGCTATAAATCACTCAAACGGTCAAACCTACGGTGATAATTTTTACCATATGAGATATATTTAGTTCATTTGGAAATCAGTATATCCAGAGACGGGGCCAGAATTTGAAATTTATGGGATTAATATTCTAATTCTTTTAAATTATTGGGTTCTAAATTAATAGTTTATGTATAATTTAATAATTTTATAAGATAAATATAGAGTTTGGATCAAAGTTATTGGGCGCAGCCGAATTCCGCCCCTGAGTTTATGTACACTTCTATTTCAAGATTATTTATCCTGTATTATGTTTTTGACATAATGAGATGTACAAGTATCGTTATTAGTTCATTGTAAATTTACATTATATATAATTATTTAACACATTTTTGCAAGGTGGTAAACTTTCTATTTCTGGAAAGTAATCCTTGGAAAGTGAAAACAGCGTTGCTGGCCGTCTCCCCCATCCATGCAAAATTAATCATTACTCCCTCCGGTCCATAATAAGTGGTTTTTTGATCTTTATTTTGTGATCCAAAATAAGTGATTTTTTCAGATTTCAAGATTGAATTAATTATTTTTTTCCTACATTGCCCTTGGAGTAAATAATGTTGAAGTATGTGTTAGGACTATATATTTATGTGAAGAGCTAGTAAAGGTTAATATGGTCAATTTTATTGTTAATTAATGTTAAAAGATTAGTTTCTTAATATGTGTGAAAACAACCAAAAAATCACTTTATTTTCGACAGGAGGGAGTACCAATCAACACTACCATTTAATAGAGCCTATACTTGCACATCACTCTGATCCAAGCCTAGTAGTAACTCTTAACGCCTTTTTGTCAGCCTATATTTAACCTCTTAAAGCATTGAAGAGCCATCAAATAAAGCATTTACAGTGCAACTCAATCATATTAGCCATAAAAATAAATAGCCATCTGAATTGCTCAAATATACTACTAGGAGAAAATAAAAAAATATAAACATAGTTTGCAGTCTCAAACTACAATTTGTAGGATAATTGGGTTGCTGATTTTATGGAAAATTTTAGTTCAATCTTTCAAATGTTATTGAAGCTATCTCAACCCCCCCCCCCCCACCCCCCATCTATTTAAACTATTATTTAACTAGTTTTAATATACGCGTGTCGTATGTATATTTTGTTTCGATGAGTAATTTTTTAGATAACATAAATATTTTATTAAAAATTATGTTGAGTTATAGAATGAGAGTTTTACACCTAAAATTAATGAATAAAATAATTGAGCTCAATAAAAATTAAAATAGAATAATCTATTCGTATCAATAATTTTGATAACAACAACAAAACTCTAAAAAATTATTTATACAATTGAAAGTGAAATAAAATAAAAGCTTTTAAAGGATATATTTTATGCATGTAATATAAAAATAGTTATTTAGAATAGAGGTATATTTATAATATATTTTATAATGCTTAATAAATTTTTTAATTATTTTGTTCCAACTTTATATATGCTTGATTTTTTTTCTTTTTTAACTTTATAAGTAAGATCTAACTATTCTATTGGTAAATCTAAAATATAGAGTAAAANAAAATCTAGTTGAGTGACCTTTTAAGTATTAAAAATAGCTAAATGACTTTCTGTTACAAATAAAGGAAATATGACTTTACTAAATAATTTTAAATAGTTAAACACAAGACTCTTGTCTACAACATGATTTGAATATATATGTTACGTGTTAGATTACCTACAGATTCACATGTTGTACTCTTATACCATTAGATCAAAACCCGAAGAGACCACAGGAACACAATCTCTAGCTATTCCTTAATTTTCTTGTTTGGTTACAATGGGCAAGAATCCAAAAGGCTACCTTAATCTAGTTACGTTGCTAGTCGTGTATGAAAGGATATTTTCAAAACAAAAGTAGAACATACAGAAAGTAAGTATTTTTTTTTCTGAAGCTAGTGGAGAGTACAAACGAGGAGGAAAAAAGGATTTATCAGAAGTGTTACAGAAAGGCAAAGAAAAAGGCGAAGTTAACAGTTACGACGGCTAAGAATGCGGCGTTTGCTCGTTTGTACAAGGAGCTCGGGGGCAAAGGCGGGGACAAGAAGTTGTACCGGTTGGCCAAGGAGAGAAAGAGGAAAGCCCGCGACTTAGACCAAGTCAAGTGCATCAAGGACAAGGATGGCAAAGTATTGATGGACGAGGCAACATACTTCCATAAGTTGTTGAACGAGGAGGGGGATAGACGCATTGTGCTAGGTGAGTTGGAGCACTCCGAGAGTCGGCGGACTTTGGGTACTGTAGGCGGATTACGGTAAGGGAGGTGGAAGAGGTGATGCGTAAGATGTGCAAGGGCAGAGCGACGGGGCCAGACGAAATCTCGGTGGAATTCTGGAAGAGCGCTGGGCGAGCAGGTTTTGGAGTGGCTCACTGGGCTGCTTAATGTTATTTCTAAGACGAAGAAGATGCCCGAAGAAGGTGGAGTACGATGGTTCCGCTTTACAAGAACAAGGATAATATCCAAATTTGCAACAATTATAGGGGTATCAAGCTGTTGAGTCAAACTATGAAGGTTTGGGAGAGGGTGGTGGAGGCTAGGGTGAGGAGGTGCGTGTCTATTTCCGAGAATCAATTTGGATTCATGCCGGGGTGTTCGACTACGGAAGCGATTCATCTGGTAAGGACATTAGTGGAACAGTATAGGGAGAGGAAGAAGGACTTGTATATGGTGTTTATTGACCTTGAGAAAGCGTACGATAAAGTCCCGATGGAGGTCTTGTAGAGGTTTTGTGGTTAGCAGCGTTCCGGTAGCGTACATTAGGGTGATTAAGGATATGTATGATGATGCTAAGACTCGGGTGAGGACTGTGGGTGGTGACGCGGAGTATTTCCCTGTGGTGATGGGGTTGCACCAGGGATCGGCTCTTAGCCCATTTTTATTTGCCTTGGCGATGGATGTACTGTCGCGACACATCCAAGGGGAGGTGCCTTGGTGCATGCTATTGCCGATGATATAGTGGTGATTGACGAGATGCGAAGTGGAGTTAACGCGAGGTTGGAGGTTTGGAGACAGACCTTGGAGTATAAAGGTTTCAAACTGAGTAGAACCAAGACAGAATACTTGGAGTGCAAATTCAGTGACGGGACCCATGAAGCAGACGTAGAGGTAAAGCTTGATGCTCAAGATATTCCCAAGAGAGCGAGTTTTAAGTATCTCGGGTCTATTATCCAAGGCAATGGGGAAATTGACGAAGATGTCACACATCGCGTCAGAGCGGGATGGATGAAATGGAGGCTCGCTTCCGGTGTTTTATGTGATAAGAATGTGCCGCCAAGATTTAAGGGTAAGTTTTATAGAGTGGTGGTTCGACCGGCTATGCTGTATGGGGTGAGTGTTGGCCAGTCAAGAACTCCCAGGTACAGAAGATGAAAGTAGCATAGATGAGGATGTTGAGATGGATGTGTGGGTGTACCAGGAGAGATAGGATTAAGAATGAAGCTATCCGGGACAGAGTGGGAGTAGCCCCCGTGGAGGACAAGATGTGGGAGTCGAGATTGAGATGGTTCGGACATGTTAAGAGAAGAAGCATTGATGCTCCTGTCAAGAGGTGTGAGAGGTTGGATATGGAGAGTTTGAGAAGAGGTCGAGGTAGGCATAAGAAGTACTGGGGAGAGGTGATTAGACAGGACATGGCGCTGCTTCAGCTCATTAAGGACATGACCCTTGATAGGAGGGTGTGGAGGTCGCGGATTAAGCTAGAAGGTTAGTGGGTAGTTTTTAGATTTTTATTCATGTGATTTTGTTTGCCTCATGTATTGCATTTCCTGTTGTTATTATTTGGTACTACTTATCCTTTATCTCTCCCTTTTTCTTTTCTCTTCCTTCTTTCTTCCTTCCTTGCTTCCTCTTCTTCTTCTTACCCTTCCTGAGCCGAGAGTCTATTGGAAACAACCTCTCTACCTGCATTAGGTAGGGGCAAGGTCTGCGTACAGACTACTCTCCCCTGACCCCACCTGTTGGGATCTGTCACGACCCAAATTTCCCAAACCCGGTCGTGATGGTGCCTCTCATGAAGACAAGGCCAGCCAGACCAAACAGAACACCTCTTTTAAACAGTTAAATACCACAAACAGTTGTTAACATGATATATTAGTCATAATTTGCGGAAATAATGATAATAATAGGAGAAACCATCCCGACACAACCCGAACCAGGGTGTCACAAGTCATGAGCACTAATAAGTCTGATACCAGTCTACTGAACACTAGATCTGATACAATGGTTCTAAGAACATGGAAATGATAAGATAAGGGAGGCACGGGGGCTGCGGACGCCAACAGGTACCTCGTAGTCTCCAAATCACTGCCTGGACTGGGAGGATCAGCACTTAGGAGCGGACTCTGCGATGCCTGAATTTGCACACACAGTGCAGGGAGTAATGTGAGTACTCCAACCCAGTGAGTAATAATTATAAATAATGGCTGAAAGTATGAAAGCACTTAAAGGCACAAAGCAATTCAATATTAAGCAGTAAAATCACTTAAAGCAGTAAATCAGTGAGATAATCAAGTAAAAATCCCTTTTTAACGAGTAAAACGGGTAATTTGACAGGTAAGTAACAAATAGAAATCCGCCCCTCGGGCACAATATCAATCACTCAGAACAGTATTAGCCCCTCGGGCTCACTCTCAGTATAGTATCAGCCCCTCGGGTTCACTCTCAGATCAAATGGGTACCCGCGCTCACTGTGGGTGTGCAGACTCCGGAGGGGCCCCTTACGGCCCAAACGCTATATCAAGCCACCTCGTGGCATCATCTCTCAGCACTCGGCCTCACATCACTCGGCACTCGGCCTCACATCACTCAAGCCACCTCGTGGCGTCTAAAAATACCTCAGGCCCTCGGCCTCATATCACTCAGTATATCCTCACATATGGCCCTCGGCCTCACTCAGTCCAAAAAAATCATCATAAGCCACTCGGGCATTGGTAAAACAGCAGTCCTCAGCCCAAAACATCATTTAAAATATCATTTAAGTCTCAAAATTGAGTAAAAGTGGTTGAGTTTGTAAAACAGTAGATATCAACAGGACCGAGTTCAAATAAGAATTCAAAACAGTGAGGAAATAGTGATAAAAATCCCCGAAGGGTTCAAACAGTTGGCATGAAGCCCAAATATGGCAATCAGCCCAAGTCATGATGATAACAAACAAGTTTTAATCAAATACGCGGTAAATTCATCAATCGGGATAGACCAAGTCACAATCCCCAACGGTGCTCTACCCCACGCTCGCTATCCGGCGTGCAAGTTACCTCAATATAGCACTACGATGTGCAAATCCGGGGTTTCAAACCCTCAGGACATCATTTAACATTATTACTCACCTCGAACCGGCTAAATCTCTAGCTCGCGACGCCTTTGCCTCTCGAATCGGCCTCCACGCGTGTCGAATCTAACCAAAACCAAAACGAATACGTCACAATATGCTAAGGGAACAAAGCCCAAGCGAAAACAATCGAAAAATATCGAAAATCCCGAAATTAGCAAAACCTGAGCCCCGGGCCCACTTCTCGAAACTCAAAATTTTTTACATCAACGGGTTTCTTATCACTCCACGAGTCTATGCATACAAAGAACACCAAAATCAGAGTCCAAATGACCCTTCAAATCCCAAATTAAAATTCCAAAATCCCAAGCCCTAGTTCTTCCATTTTTGCTTAGTTTCCATGAATTTTTAGGTTAATTTCACAATAGAATCACGTTTTTGGTTCATAAATCTGACCTCCAATCACTTCTCCTTCAATCCTTCTTCTATTTCCCTCAAAGAGCTCTCAAAATACTCAGCTATGGTGGAAAAATGGTTCAAAATCGCGGATGAAATGTTTATAAACTTTCTGCCCAGCTCTGCAATTCCTTCATCGCGATCGCGAAGAGCAAAATTTCCATGACCTCAAAATACGCTATGCGAACGCGATGCTTTCCTTCACCAGCCTACGCGAACGCGGAACTCCAGCTGCGAACGCGAAGGGTAAAGACCCCTGACTCACAAATCCTTCTATGCGAACGCGAAAGGTCCTATGCGAACGCGATGCACAACCAACTGGACTTCCACGAACGCGGACCCTCAGACGTGAACGCGAAGAGCAATTTACCAGCCCTCAAATTTCCTCCTACGCGATCGCGAGGGACCTCACGCGATCGCGAAGACTTAAAATCCTCTACAACTGCTGCTCAAAATCTGCAACTTCTCAACATAGAAATTTGTCCGATTGACCATCCGAAACTCGCCCGAGGCCCCCGGGACCTCAACCAAAAGCACCAACACGTCCTAAAACCTCATTCAAACTTGTTCCAATCATTACAACACCTCAAACAACACCAAAACCATCAATTTACATCGAATTCAAGCCTAAGTTTTCTAAAAACTTCCGAAATACGCTTTTGATCAAAGACCCAACCAAACCACCTCTGAATGACCTGAAATTTTACACACACATCCCAAATCACATAACGAAGCTACAGCAACTCTCGGAATTCCATTCCGACCCCCGGATCAAAATCTCACCTATCAACCGGAATTCGCCAAAATACTAATTTCGCCAATTCAAGCCTAATTCTACACCGGACCTCCAAAACCACTTCCGATCACACTGCTAAGTCACAAATCACCTCCCGAAACTAACCGAACCATCGAAACTCACATCCGAGCCCTCTAACTCATAAGTCAACATCCGGTTGACTTTTCCAACTTAAGTCTTCTTAAAAGAGACTTAGTGTCTCATTTCTTATCAAATTCACTCCGAACTCAAACCAATCAACTCGATCACATAAAAACACGGATAATGAAGCATAATGAAGCAGAAATGGGGGAAACGGAGCGGTAACTCACGAGACGACTGGCCGGGTCGTCATATCCTCCCCAACTTAAACAAACGTTCGTCCTCGAACGAGTAAAGAAACATACCTGAAGCCTCAAATAGGTGAGGATATCTGCTCCGCATATCCCGCTCGGTCTCCCAGGTAGCCTCCTCCACGGGCCGACCTCTCCACTGCACCTTCACAGAAGCTATATCCTTTGACCTCAACTTTCGAACCTGTCATTCCAAAATAGCTGCTGGCTCTACATAAGTCAAATCACCCTCCAACTGAACCGTACTGAAATCCAGAACATGGGACAGGTCCCCAATATACTTCCGGAGCATGCAAACATGAAATAACGGGTGCACACTCGACAAGCTAGGTGGCAAAGCAAGCATATAAGCCACCTCCCCAATCCTCCTAAGTACCTCAAAAGGCCCAATGAACCGCGGACTCAACTTCCATTTCTTTCCAAATCTCATAACATCCTTCATGGGCGAAACCTTCAGCAAGACCTTTTCACCAACCATGTAGGACACATCTCGGACCTTCCGGTCCGCATAACTCTTCTGGCGCTACTGCGCTGTACGGAGTCTCTCCTGAATTACCTTCACTTTATCTAACGCATCCTGAACCAAATATGTCCCCAACAACCTAGTCTCGCCGGGCTCGAACCAACCAACTGGAGATCTACACCGCCTCCCGTACAAAGCCTCATATGGAGCCATTTGAATACTCGACTGGTAGCTGTTGTTGTAGGCAAACTCTGCAAGCGGTAGAAACTGATCCCATGATCTGAATAGTGCGCTCGGACTGCCCGTCCGTCTGAGGGTGAAAAGCTGTGCTCAACTGCACCTGAGTACCCAACTCTCGCTG
Source organism: Nicotiana attenuata (assembly GCF_001879085.1). Taxonomy (NCBI): domain Eukaryota; kingdom Viridiplantae; phylum Streptophyta; class Magnoliopsida; order Solanales; family Solanaceae; genus Nicotiana; species Nicotiana attenuata. Next base: position 681,548 of record NW_017670444.1, read on the forward strand.
AACAGAACTGGTAAGTAAACTGAGTGCCCTGATCTGATATGATGGAAACTGGGACACCATGCAACCGAACAATCTCCCGAATATAAATCTCTGCCAGCCGCTCTGAAGAATAAGTAGTACAAACAGGAATAAAGTGCGCGGACTTGCTCAGCCTATCTACAATCACCCAAATAACATCGAACTTCTTCAAAGTCCGTGGGAGTCCAGTAACAAAATCCATAGTGATCCTCTCCCACTTCCACTCAGGAATAACCATCTGCTGAAGCAAGCCACCCGGTATCTGATGCTCATATTTCACCTGCTGGCAATTGAGACACCGAGCTACAAACCCCATAATATCTTTCTTCATTCTCCGCCACCAGTAATGCTGTCTAAGTTCCTGATACATCTTCGCGACACCCGGATGAATGGAATACCGTGAGCTATGGACCTCCTCCAATATCAACTCCCGAAGCCCATCCACATTGGGCACGTAAATCCGGCCCTGCATCCTTAACACTCCATCATCACCAATGGTCACATCTCTAGCATCATCATGCTGAACTCTGTCCCTAAGGACAAGCAAATGTGGGTTATCATACTGGCGCTCTCTGATGCGATCATATAAGGAAGACTGAGATACTACACAAGCCAATACCCGACTGGGCTCAAAAATATCCAACCTCACGAACCGATTGGCCAAAGCCTTAACATCAACCGCAAGAGGTCTCTCCCCAACTGGAATATATGCCAAACTCCCCATACTCACTGCCTTCCGGCTCAAAGCATCGGCCACTACATTGGCCTTTCCCGGATGATACAAAATGGTGATATCATAATCCTTAAGCAACTCTAACCATCTCCGCTGCCTCAAATTAAGATCCTTTTGCTTGAACAAATGCTGAAGACTGCGATTATCAGTGAATACCTCACAAGATACGCCGTACAAGTAATCCTCCAAATCTTCAATGCATGAACTATGACAGCCAACTCCAAATCATGAACAGGGTAGTTCTTCTCATGGGGCTTCAATTGACGAGAAGCATACACAATAACTCTACCCTCCTACATCAACACACAACCAATCCCAACCCTCGAAGCATCACAATATACGGTGTATGAACCTGAAGCTGATGGCAAAACCAATACTGGAGCTGTGGTCAAAGCTGTCTTGAGCTTCTGGAAGCTCTCCTCACACTCGTCTGAACATACAAATGGAGCACCCTTCTGAGTCAACTTGGTCAAGGGTGATGCGATAGATGAGAATCCCTGAACAAACCGGCGATAATAGCCTGCCAAACCGAGAAAACTACGAATCTCCGTGGCTGAGGACGGTCTGGGCCAACTCTGAACCGCCTCTATCTTCTTTGGGTTGACCTGAATACCCTCACTGGACACCACGTGTCCCAAGAATGCCACTGAACTGAGCCAAAACTCACACTTGGAGAACTTTGCATAAAGCTTCTCCTCCCTCAATCTCTGCAACACAACTCGCAAATGCTCCGCGTGCTCCTCCTGACTACGCGAGTACACCAGAATATCATCAATGAATACAATAACGAAGGAATCCAGATAAGGCCGGAATACACTGTTCATCAAATGCATGAACGCTGCTAGGGCATTGGTCAACCCGAAAGACATGACAAGAAACTCATAGTGACCATATCTAGTCCTGAAAGCAGTCTTACGAATATCTGAATCCCTGATCTTCAACCGGTAGTAGCCCGAACGGAGATCAATCTTAGAGAACACCCTCGCTCCCTGAAGCTGGTCGAATAAATCATCAATGCGAGGCAACGGGTACTTGTTCTTAACTGTCACCTTGTTCAATTGCCTATAATCGATGCACATTCTCATTGTGCCATCCTTTTTCTTCACAAACAGAACTGTGCACCCCAAGGTGACACACTAGGTCGAATGAACCCCTTATCTAGGAGTTCCTGAAGCTCCTCCTTCAACTCTTTCAACTCCGCTGGTGCAATACGATACGGCGGAATAGAAATGGGCTGAGTGCCCGGCACCAGGTAAATACCAAAATCAATATCCCTATCCGGTGGCATGCTTGGTAGGTCTACAGGAAATACATCGAGAAAATCCCTCACAACTGGAACAGAATCAATACTAGGAGTCTCAGCTCCAACATCCCGCACAAATGCTAGATATGAAAGACAACCCTTCCCAACCATACGCTGGGCCTTCAAGAAAGAGATTTCTCTATTGGGAACATAATCAGTCACACCACGCCACTCGATCTGCGGAACACCCGGCATAGCCAAAGTGACTGTCTTAGCATGACAGTCTAGAATAGCATGACACGGAGATAACCAATCCATGCCTAAAATGACATCAAAATCCACCATGCTCAATAGCAATAGAACAGCTCGGGTCTCCAGACCCCTAATAGTCACTACACAGGACCGGTACACACGGTCTACAACAACAGTATCGCCCACCGAGGTAGACACATGAACAGGAAAAGCAAGAAACTCCCGGGGCGTACCCAAATAATGAGCAAAGTACGAAGACACGTAAGAAAAGGTAGAGCCGGGATCAAATAATACAGAGGCATCTCTGTGGCAGACTGAAATAATACCTGAAATGACAGCATCGGAGGCAATGGCATCGGATCTGCCTGGAATAGCATAAAAACGGGCCTGACCGCCCCCTGATCGACCTCCCCCTCTGGGGCGACCCCTGGCTGTCTGACCTCTACCTCTAGCTGGCTGGGCGGGTGGTAAAGTAGCTGGAGCAGAAGTCGAGGGCTAACCCCTCTGCTGGGACGAACTAGCAGCACGACGAGGACACTGTCTCCACACATGCCCAAACTCTCCACACTCAAAACAACTCCCAGGTACTGGAGAAGGGGACTGAAAGGAACCCCTCGCACCTGAGTGACTAGCAGATTCACTCGGCATAGAAGAACCCTGAGCCGATGGGGCACGAGATGAACTCTGAGCTGGGAGGGCGCTAAGTGAAGGCTGACTCTACTGAGACCCATGATGACCACGACCTGATGATGCCCCTCGATACTCTGAACGGGCTGACTGAGCAGGCCTGAAAGAACGACCTCTACCATGCTGGAACTGGCCCCTCGAAGGAGCACCACTGAAACTGCCAGAACATCGAGGCCTCTTGGCCTCCCTCTCCTCTCGATCCTGACGGCGAACCGTCTCAATCTCTCGAGCGATATCAACCACCTCCTCGAACGTAGCACCCAATACTCTCTCTCTAGTCATAAGAATACGGAGATGGTAGTTAAGGCCATCAACAAATCTCCTGATCCTCTCACGATCAGTCGAAACCATCCAAACGGCATGACGAGCCAACTCTGAAAACCTCATCTCATACTGGGACACGGTCATATCCCCATGTCTCAACCACTCAAACTGTCTGCGCAGCTCCTCTCTGCGGGACTGCGGTACATACTTCTCCAAGAAGAGAGTGGAGAACTCCTTCCATGTAAGGGGCGCTGCACCAGCCAGCCTACGCCTCTCACACGCCTCCCACCAATTGAACGCAGCCCCGGAAAACTGAAAGGTGGTAAATGCCACACCACTAGACTCAAGAATCCTGCTGTACGGAGCAGCCGTTGACACTTATCCAGAAAACCCTGGGCATCCTTGCCCTTAGTACCACTGAATGACGGAGGCTGGAGTCTACTAAACCTCTCAAGACGACGCTGCTCATCATCTGGCATAACTGGTACCACAAACTGCTGAGCTGGTGCAACCGGCTGAGCTGGAGGTGCCTCCGGCGTCTGTAGTCCCTGCACTACCTACTCAGGTGTGCGAGCAGCGGGGGTCTGATTGCCTCCCCCAGCCTGCGAAGTAGTTGCTGCTGTGGTGGCTGAAACTGCCTGAGCCAGGCCAGTGCAAACTGTCAAGATCTGTGCCAAGGTCTCCTGTAGCCCCGGGATCACGTTGGGCACAACTGGTGCCTGAACTGGTGCTGCTGGAGCCTGATCCTGAGCCGGGGCAACTGGCGGATCACCAGGTGCTCCCTCGCTGCTCTGCCTCTACCACGACCACGACCGCGTCCACGACCCCTGGTGGCCTCAGTGGGTGGTACTGGTGGTCGTCCACCTCGTCCGGTAGCGCGAGTCCTCACCATCTGCGAGAGAATGGAATAACAGAAGTTTAGCACTCGGATCAACAAGTTCGCACGACAAGAATTTCAAGAATGTGAGGTTTTTCCTAAAAGGTTCTGCAGCCTCTCGAGGATAAATACAGACGTCTCCGTACCGATCCGCAAGACTCTACACCCGCTTATGACTCGCGAGACCTAGTGACCTAAGCTCTGATACCAACTTGTCACGACCCAAATTTCCCAAATCCGATCGTGATGGCGCCTCTCATGAAGACAAGGCCAGCCAGACCAAAAAGAACACCTCTTTTAAACAGTTAAATACCATAAACAGTTGTTAACATGATATATTAGTCATAATTTGCAAAAATAACGATAATAATAGGAGAAACCATCCCGACACAGCCCGAACCGGGGTGTCACAACTCATGAGCACTAATAAGTCTGATACCACTCTACTGAACATTAAATCTGATATAATAGTTCTAAGAACATGGAAATGATAAGATAAGGGAGGCACGGGGGCTGCGGACGCCAACAGCTACCTCGTAGTCTCCAAATCACTGCCTGGACTGGGAGGATCAGCAGTCAGGAGCGGACTCTGCGATGCTGAATCTGCACACACAGTGCAGGGAGTAATGTGAGTACTCCGACCCAGTGAGTAATAATTATAAATAATGGCTGAAAGTATGAAAGAACATAAAGGGACAAAGCAATTCTATATTAAGCAGTAAAATTGTAACACCCCGCAAATTCGGCTTAGGTATGAATGAGTTAAAGGAGTAGTAAGGATATATTTTGAGCATGTGAAGTCCCATAGGGATGATTATGGGTGAAAATAGTTGTTTAAAAATCAAGATGGAAAGTGAGGCGCATAAGATTTGACAAAATCGACTAAGTTTGTAGAAGGTCTGTATTCCATCAGTGTTTATTGAAAATGTGTAAGGAATTTGGGAGAACTCAAAACACGAAAGTTGTAGGCCTTTGAAATAGCTTTCCAAAGATATATTATAGAGCCCGAACGGATCTCTGTGAAAAAAGTTATGTGCGTTTTACGGAACAGTACGCGCATGCACGCCCAGTAGCGCGGCCGCGCTAATTTTGAGGCAGTGTTACTGCCATTTAGCGCGGTCAGTAGCGCGGGCGCGCTAGTGGGGGGTCGTTTTAAAGCTATATTTCGTCCCCCACAGCCCCAAAACATAAAAACTTGGTCTAGAAAGGGGAACTCTCAAAAACCTAACTCCTTAAGGGTCCTTCCACCATCCAAGGTAAGTTCTAATGGTGATTCTAAGTTAATTTCAATTTCCCAACATCTTATTAACATGGGTAAACCTCCATATCATTAGATATTTGATTGGGACATCGTTGTTGAGAGAAGGAACCCTAGAACTCGAATTCAAGGAGATTGAACGTCAAAAAGGTAATATCTTCACCCTCTAATTGATTCTAGCATTGGTTTGATGATTATAAACCCTAGTGCATGAGATATGAGTTGATGGGTTTGATAGAAAAGCATGAAAGATTATAGGGTTGGGGTGTTGAGTGTTGATTATTGGATAAGAGTGTTGTTTACCTTATGGGTGATGAAGAATAATGTTGATTATAACCATTTGAGACTTTAGAATTTATCTAGGATCAAGAGAATGACTTGTTAGGTATAGAAACACCATTAATAAGGACCATGAAGCTTTATGTCACCAAGTGTTTGAGAAAATGTTTAAGTGACTAAAACATGAGAATTTATGCTAATATGGAATCCCTCTGACTTGTATTGATATAGATTGAAGTTGGAAGGGTTGGCGAATGTTGTATTATGCTCAAGAGCAGGAAGTTGAGGTATGTGAGGCTAACTCTCTATGTTTGGGAATTTTAATGATTCTCCCTACACTACGTTTCTTTTACGACGTATCAATTGCCTCAAAAATATAGTTAAACCTAGTTCCTTGAATAGTTGTAGAACTTCTATTNATTCCTAGTCTCCCCACGAGTTCATACATATAAAAATCACAAGAATCGGAGTCCAATTGACCCCTCAATTTTCCAATTTAAACTCTCTTAAACTCAAGCCCTAAACCTCCATTTTTGTCCATAAATTCCTTAAATTTCAGTCCCAATCCGTGAAATATTACCATAGAAGTGTGTTTTAGGGTTTAAATCCTTACCTTATCGAAGTTCCCTTGAAATCTCTCTTCAAAATCGCCCAAAACTCTAAGTCCGAAGTTAAAATGAATAAACCCTTCAAAAATCGCGAAGAAGAACTATATATACCTTCTGCCCCAGTCATAACCGCATCTGCGGTCCAGAACCCGCTTCTGCGGTCATCTCCCCGCATCTGCGGAATTTCACTTAACGGACCCAACCTCATCTGCGGTCCACTCACCGCATCTGCGGCTCCGCAGGTGCGGTCCCTTTTCCGCATCTGCGGTTCCAGGCCTCCCTCAGCCTTTCCGCTTCTGCGACTAAATCAAACGCATCTGCGATACCGCACCTGCGGTCCCCAAACCGCAGGTGCAAAAGCACCAGAAGCAGCAGAAATCTGCAATCACTCAAGTCCAAACTCTTCCCGTTAGCCATCCGAAATCACCCCGAGGCCCCTGGGACCTCACCCAAAAGCACCAACATGACCTAATACCTTATTCAAACTTGCTCCAATCATCGAAACACCTCAAACAACATCAAATTACCCAAAATTCATCGAATTCAAGCCTAAGTTTTCTAAAAACTTCCGAAATACGCTTTCGATCAAAAACTCAACCAAGCCACATCCGAATGACCTGAAATTTTGCACACACATCCCAAATCACATAACGAAGCTACAGCAACTCTTGGAATTCCATTCCGACCCTCGGATCAAAATCTCACCTACCAACCGAAAATCGCCAAAATACTAACTTCGCCAATTCAAGCCTAATTCTACACCGGACCTCCAAAACCAATTCCGATCACACTCCGAAGATCACCTCTCGAAGCTAACCGAACCATCAGAACTCACATCCGAGCCCTCTAACACATAAGTCAACTTCCGGTTGACTTTTCCAACTTAAACCTTCTTAAAAGAGACTAAGTGTCTCATTTCTTACCAAATCCAATCCGAACGCAAACTAAACAACTTGATCACATAAAACACGGATAACGAAGCATAAAGAAGCAGAAATGGGGGAAACGGAGCGGTAACTCATGAGACGACTGGCCGGGTCGTCACATAAACAAACTTGATCTAAACTATCAAGATAGCTACCCTAATGACTACAATTGGAATTTCCAGCAGTAGTCTTTCAGAAATCTGCCAGCTCTTCCATGTCTATTGAAAACCAGAACTCTATTTTAGCTTTGAAATCCATGGATCTGACCATGTTAAAGATCAGATTCATAAAGAACATGGCTATGCACACGCGACCAACTGTATTACCATACAAGTTCAACCAACAGATACAGAAACATTGTGGACAAGACTGAACTAAGACTAGCATACATAATCTAAACCAACAGATGAAAAATACTATATTTAACACACACAAGAAACATATTTTTTTTCTTGGCATAGTAAATATTGGATCAACAGGGAATTACATGGTCAAGGAAAACACACATATTGTTGCATTCATGAGAATGAATCACATCACAAAAGGCAAACAGCATTAACAGAAATCACTTGCATTCATCTTAAACCAGATTTGCAAATACTTAAGCACAGGGATGAAATGTGTACCTAGATTTGTAAACAAACTGAATTTTTTGCCAAAATAAAGGCTAAGAAAGCCAACAATGGAGGGATTCAGCAAGACCAAACAACAGAAATATCAGGAAACACAGCTTCAAGATCCCAGCTAACCAGCAAATGACAACCCCCAAAAATCAAGTAAGGAAGCGAAATGAAATCTGGATATCAGAACTGAAATCCAACCATTTTCTCTTGTTGTTTGATGAAAATTTCTATTTCTGTGTATGCAGTCTTTTTTCCCTTTTTCTGTGTTAAAAACCTTGCCCTCAAAGTGAGTGAAATGAGTCCTTTATAGGAGGATTCTAAAGCAACCAGATATCTGGTTTTTTCATTCAATTTCACCCTTCAAGCTTTTGTTTTACCCCCTGGACCCCAAAAACAGCTGAACTGTCCTTATTTTATTTGCATAAAACCCTACCTTATCCTCTAGAAACTTCTTTTGTTATAACAGAAAATATTCTTCAAGTCAAAAACCCCAAACTAACCCCCTAATATCCCTATATTTACTTTCAAACAATACCAATTATTGGGCCATCTGACCAAAAGCTTAGGCCCAAACAAATGGGCCTTCTGTTGTCCAAACCAGCGACACACAGAAGCCCAAACACATACAAACCAAAGATTGAATGACAAACACTTGTAAAATTATGAATGCTGAAAGTTTAAAACATGATTGAACTAATTATAATGCTAAAGAACTATAAGCTAACTTGTTAATTAACAAAAGCAGTAAATTAAATGGTATTAAACAGAACAGTAATTAAAAAAACCTAAACGAAACAATAATTAAATAGAAAATCTTAATCACAACTAAAATAACCACTGTTCTTCTTCTTCTCTTTTTCTTTATTTTCCTTAAAACAAATAAAGCAACAAAACAAGACAGGAGGGATAAGAGAATACCCAAGAAGAGAAAGATGGATTAAAGCCAGATTCCTTGCAAATTCAAAATGAACAAAAACCAACGTCAATTGATTGTTCTTATCAAGAACAATCCATTAACGTAGGTTCTAGGTCAAAACAAGCGGCTAGGGAGCGAAAACGGCTAGAGAAGGGGGAAAGTTAGGGTTTCCAGATTTTAGATCTGGATTTGAAGAGAATAGGCGGGGATTTTGGGAGAACTATTGATGGATTTAGAAAGAGGAGGGGATGGGGATTGCATGGTGTTGATTTGGGCGAGTTTGGAGCGTCGCCACCGCCGTAAGGCGATTTCCAGCGGGCAGCGGCTGGTGGTGAGGGGATGGGGAATTAGGGCGGCTAGGGTTTGGGTTATGGTAAGGGAGACGAGAATGAGTGAGGGCTCTAGGGTTTGGGGGGGTCTTAGGACACTTATATGGGGAGTGAGTGGTGAGTTCCCAGCCGTTAGATCATTGAAGATCAACGGTTGGGATCAAAAGGGTAAAACGGCGTCGTTTGGTAACAGGGGGCTGGACCAGGCAAGGGCTGCGCTGGTTGGCTTTGGGGAAAAAAATTGGGCTCAGAGATTGGTTTTGGCCCAATTTCGGGTCCAAACCAAACCTTTCTTTCTTCCTTTTTTTGAATTGATTTTCTTTTAATATTCAATACTAATAAAAACTAATTAAACCTAAATTAAGTCCTAAATCAGTATATTTTGTGAAATAACGTAGTTATCTATTTTACCAATTAAAATAATTAATTAATTAAATGAAAGAAAATTTACTAATTTGTAATCAAACTAAAGGGCAAGAATGAACCAATAATTTTTGTGATTTTTTGTTTATATATTAAATGCAATTGAGACCTAAAATGTAATGCATGATATATTTTGTATTTTTCATGATTTTAAATATTAAACATGCAACTAAATGCAACCAACAATTACCAAGATACTCCTAAAAATTCTATAAAAATTAAAATAAATTAGAAAATCTATTTTATGACTTTGTAGGAGTATTTTTGTCAGGCAAAAACTCACGTGCTCACAACACCTGCGGTAGTTGAGCCTGCAGGTGTGGCATCGCAGGTGCGACTCTGAGGGCCGCAGATGCGGGATTGTTAAGCAGGATCTTTTAAGACGAGGGTTTGGTATTTTTTTTCTTATTTTGGATTCTGGAGTTCGGACTGGGACTATGTTTGGAGAGTTTTCCACCTAGATTGAAGAGGTGAGTGACTTTTAATCACTTTTGTCCATAAATATTGAATACCCATTGATTATTACACCTAATTTTCATGAAACTAAGTTAGAATTTGGGAATTTTGGACTATGTTATTGGAGAGTGAAATTTGAGGATATGAGAGTCGATTTGTGGTTAGAATAGGATGATTTTGGTATGGTTGGACTCGTAATCGAATGGGTGTTCAGAATTTATAAATTTTATCGGGTTCCGAGGTGCGAGCCCGGGGTTGACTTTTTGGTTTGAGTTAAAGTTCTTAGCTTTGTCTTTTGAAATCACTTCTTATGGCTTTTATTGATGGTATTACGTTATTTTGGCTAGATTCACGTCGTCCGAAGATTGATACACGCGGGAAGGTAATGTTAGTGGATTGATTTTGTTTGCTTGAGGTAAGTATCTTATTTAAACTTGGTTGAGGCACTAGTTGCCTGAATTATTTGTGATAGCTATGTGCTATGGGTGCGCATATGTGTGAGGTTTGAGCCCATATGCTAACACCGGGCTACTTATTTATGCTCGGGTAGTGCTTAGGCTATGATATGCCTAGAGTTGACTGTTGATCTTTAAGCTATAATGTTTCTCATATTTGTAACCTTTTTGTGAACTATTTGAGCCATGTTTGAGGCTACGTAAAGGCTAAATCCCTGAATGAACTTGGTAAAGGCTATTTCTGTGATGAAAATACCGATTGAGCTATGATAGCACACTTTGCACATGCCTACACTTTAGCATGTCATTTATACCAGTCCAAGAGCATGAGATCCGTTATTCATTCATCATATACATGTATTCTTGTTTGTTTGATCCTGTGTGATATGATTGGACTGGATGCCTTTGATCACGCCTGGCGTATTGGGTTGTTGTGCCTGTGACCATGTCGACGGATCGTGTTGTTATGCCTGTGACCACGCCGGACGGATTGTGTTGTTATGCTTGTGACCATGCCAATCGGATTATGACATTAAGCATGTGACCATGCCGGGCTGGAAGCACATTGAATTGGTCGTGCTTGCGGTGGATATAGATCCATCCCCCTAGGGTCGCCCTCTCATGTTTTTCTCTTGATGGTGTACACGCGGTTATTGAGAAAAACTAATTGGTGGTTTGGTACGGATATGGAAAGGTTAAGGAAAGTTTGGCCAGTGTTGTTTTGGAATTGAATTTCATCTTTACTTGCAATTTTCATGGTTTACTATCTGATTTATCTGCATATCATCTTATATGTTGTACCGGTGACTAAACATAAATTTTGAGTATTGTACACACATACATGGATAGTCCTTTCAGTACCTTATACGTGATCACATCACTTTTCTGTACTTGTTGGATTTATGAAACTGTACAGGTTATAGCAGGTATCATTTATAATTCTTGCTTCTTTACCTCGCCGATGTTAGTGTGACGACCTGACCCATCGTCTCATGGGTTATCGCTTCGTTTTCCCCGTTTTCAGCTTCTTATTGCTTCATTATCCGTATCTTATGTGATCGAGTTGGTTTGGAGCGGTTTTGGTAGGAAATGAGACACTTAGTCTCTTTAAGGAAGGTTTGGTTTGGAAAAGTCAACCGGATGTTGACTTATGAGTTAGAGGGCCCGGATGTGATTTCCGGTGATTCGGTTAGCTTCGGGGGATGATTTGTGACTTAGGAGCGTGATCGAAAGTGATTTTGGAGGATCGGTGTAGAATTAGGCTTGAATTGGCGAAGTTAGTATTTTGGCGAATTCCGGTTGATAGGTGAGATTTTGATCCGAGGGTCGGAATGGAATTCCGAGAGTTGCTGTAGCTTCATTAGGTGATTTGGGATGTGTGTGAAAAATTTCAGGTCATTCGGAGGTGTTTCGGTTGGGTTTTTGATCAAATGCGTGTTTCAGAAGTTTTAGAAGAACTTAGGCTTGGATTCGATGGGAGTTGATCATTTTGGTGTTGTTTGATGTGTTTTGATGAATGGAACGAGTTTTGGTGGTGTTTTAGGATGGGTTGGCACTTTTGGTTGAGGTCCCAGGGGCCTCGAGGTAATTTCGGATGGTCAAACGGACCAATTCTAGCATTTTGAAGTTGCAGATTTTCCAGCTGAAGTGTTGCAGAGATTTGGTCATCGCGATCACGAAGGGGGTGTCGCGATCGCGTAGAGGAAAATTGGGAGGCTGGAACTTTGTTCATCGCGTTTGCACTCAGTGGTTCGCGATCGCGTAGGTCTGGGAGCTAGTGCATCGCGTTCGCGGAAGGATAACCGCGTTCGCGTAGAAGGATTTGAAGTACCATAATAGTTGTACCCCGCGTTTACGGCACAAGGTTCGCGTTCGCGTAGTAGTATCAGCTAGAGCATCACGATCGCGGATGAGGCTTCGCGTTCGCGAAGGGTAAAATGGCCCAATGGGATTTTTTGTGCATCGCGAACGCGAGAAGGCCCTCGCGTTCGCATGGAGGAAATTATCACCTGGGCAGAATAGTTTTTAAGTCATTTCCTCCGCGAGTCTAAGTTAATTTTCACCATTGTTGAGCATCCTTGAGAGCTTTTGGACGGGAATTGAAGAGGGTTTCGGCTGGGATTGATTGGAGGTGAGTTCTATGACCTAAAAACATGATTTAATTGTAGAATCAACCTAGAAATTCATGAAAACTTAGCAAAAAGGGGAAGAACTAGGGCTTGAGTTTTGATATTTCAAATTGGGTTTTGATGGGTCATTTGAGCTCGGATTTGGGA
>NW_017670445.1:0-59641 GCF_001879085.1 Nicotiana attenuata
GTGGTCATCTGAGACATGTACCAGCCTTCTATGGCTCCTGGGTGTTTGTTTCTATGGTTTCATGGCCAGACCTCGAAGGAATCTGGTCCAGTCCTTGCTCGACTGTTGTTCGTGGCCTTTCTCCGGCCATCCACGACCTTTTTCTGCTATTCATGGCCTTTCAAGGTAGACCCTTGACTTTTCTGGTTAGATCGTTAACTTTCGAGATCTTTCTCGTTTCTTTTGGGTTTTCTGAAAACCTAATCTCTAAGACCTTCCGATTTCTTTTAGATCTATCTTAGAACTGTGCTTCCTATGAACTTTTTAAGTGTTTCTCAAAGGTTCTTTGACTTTTCTTTCAAAATGACTCTTCATATTTCAACGATTAGGGTTTTCCTTTAAGTTTTTCAAAAGATCTCTTCTCTGATCTTAATATTATTTGTGATTTTGCTATGTTTAAAACAATTTGCTCATATTGTTCTTCTATCTATTTCAGCATGTTTAAAAGCCCTAGTTCCTTTTAGTCTTATCCGAGTTCTGGACATTGTTTATTTAAGTATGTACTTGTTCTTTGTTTCTGACTCTATTTTCCTTGCTTGACTTGTTTGATTTTGAGTTCTTACCATCTCTAAAACTCGACTACTGCTGAAACCCTAATTTCTTAGAAGTTTTCTCACTTAATACTACTGGGAGACCTTTACATGTTTCTGATTTCTTTTACCTGATACTATGTTTTTCTTCACTGTTGATTCTATGTGACTTGACCTACTTGACTACTGTGCCTCGAATGTTTGCTTTACTATTGAATCCTAGCTTATTTCTGCCACTACTGCATGTTTGTGATTATCTCTTTTACCAATGTGTTTCGCCTCACATGTCTGATGCTTCTGTTCACTCTATTTATGCACTGAAAAGCAGAATCATGTTTCTTCCTTGATTGATCTTGATCTTGTGACTGATTACAAAAGCTTTTCTTTTATGAACCCTAATTTCACTCGCCCGTTTAAAATTAGTTGATTCTTTTCCTTTGCTATGATATTTTACCTTACTGAATCTTTTCCAAAATAAGCATATCTTTGCACCTAGACTTGATTGTTTACTTCATGCTTTTAATACCCCTTATCAATCTGTCCGAATTGATTTTCTTTCCTTAATTGAAGCATGTTAGTACCCGTTAAGCCATGATTCCTTAATTATGGGAATCACTTGGGTTAATTGATTCTGACTTGTGATTGTTTCCATATTTGTGTTAAGACTTTACTGATTACCTTACTTACCACTTGTTTTCAAAACTATAAATACCCCACCCCCTCTTCTTTCAAACACACAAACTATCTGAGTTCAGAACACACACTTCACTCAAAACTCTCTCTTTTCTCTGTTACTACTTGTGCTACTGCTTTGTCTAGCCGACTGAAAGCCAAGGCTAGGCTGTGGGAATTTGCTTACTTTTTCTTTCTGCACTTTACTTCTCACTGTTATGTCCTAGTTAATTTTCAAGCATCAACAACAACATGTTTCTTTAATTGTTTCAACTTTTTTCATGCTTGTCCACTTCTGCTTATGTTTTTGTAATCAAGTTACATTACTAGCATGTGGCAATGTGTTCCCTTCCCTTTTAAGTTAATGCTCTCCTATGTGTATGAATCCCAAACCCCGCATCCCCTCTTTGTGTCTGTATTCTCTGGCTGGTTTGTGAGCATGCCAACATCATCTATTGTTGTGCATGTCCAAACCTGACCCCTCTTAGGGTAATATGTTTCATGCAATGGATTCCCAAAACCCCTGACCCCTTTGTGTAATTACTGATTCTGTGTAGTTTGAGTTTCACTACTACTGTTTTCAAATCACCCTTATCACTTACTATTTCCCAGTCCAGTTTTAAATAAATCTCTATGTTCTGCACTTTCATTATATTCCTAGAACCTAAGTTCTGCCCCTCTTGTGTGATCCTTGCCTTGGGACCTTGAGCTCCCTCTGAACTTGGACACATAAGGGCTGGCCCTTCCACACCGCACTCATCTCTATTTGGTTATGCAAACCTGGGTGCAAGCACTGCTCGGGGTCCCTTGAGACCCGTAGGGAACTTTGACACACCCAGGTATGAGAAAGGCTTTGAAACAAGTGGCATTTGAGGTGGTTTGTTCCATAACTCAGAGAGGAAGTCAGAATCAGGCTTCCTATGGTTGTAACTTCTTATTTTACACTTTTCTGATGTAATTCAGTATTTGGTCTGTAATAATTTGTAAACAAATATTGGGGTTGGCTAGTGAAAAGGGACGGGGTAACTATGTATGTTTTAGCTATTAGGAGGGTAGATAACATGCTTATAGGATCTGCTTTCAAATTCTCCATGTTTTAATTCTACACGTAGCTAACATGCCTATAGGATCTATTTTTAATAAGTTCTGCATGTTTTACCTCCACATTTATATATCCTGTCTATAGGATCTGTTTAATAAAGTTCTCCATAATTACTTCCACACTTAAAAATCATGCCTATAGGGTCTAATGGCTATAATCATACATAATGCCCATAAAGTTAAAATCAGTTTCTAAACTAGATGTCATGTCTAGAGGGTTAATATCAATATATCATAGAAATCATGCCTATAAGAATTTCGCTGTGATCAAATAAATCCTGCCTACTCCACTTCATTAGATACCATGCATATAGGACCAAATCAGCCTTTAATACTAGGTACCATGTCTGTAGGGAATAAAATCAGCAACAATAGAGATTATGTATATAGGATCTGAAACCAGTTTAGTTAAAAATCAGTTTGACTCATACTATTTTGAATCAGTTTAAACAACTTACTCCATTTATTAATGCAGTTTAGAAAGCATGCCTATAGGATCCAAATTGCTCGTTTAAAAATGTTACTACTTTGCCATTTTGAATCAGTAATAGATACCATGCTTATAGGGTATCATCAATACACACTTAGGCAAGCCTTAGGTAATAATGATAAAACTGAACCTGCCTTTGTTTAATTAGCAACTGGTACAACCAACAGGCAGACCTGATTCGAACTTCTTATCTGAGTTATGTAATAAATTGATCTGCTTTAACAACTAAAACTCCCCTGTCTTAGTACTTTAAATACTGACCCTAAATGTGTTTAAGTCATGTTATTTACGTGCTTACTTGAGGAGGTATATATGAGCCTCCTAGTTGCTTACATGTTTCCCCTAATATGCAGTCCTATGTGTTTTGAATGTCACCTTAGTCTTTTTACCTTTAAAACCCAAGAGTCGGCCTAAAATCCTCCCTCTTATAGGAATAGTAGTCCTAAGTTCCTCCGGGACTGATAGGAATGGGACGGGTAATAGCATGCAATAGAGGTCGAGACCAATCCGCGCTTTAATACCTTAACGGGGTGGGAAGGGTAGATATGGATATGATGATCGGTGCTCTATTACCACGTGTAGCCCCTCTTTGAGGAGTGATTACCGGGTATTGCATTGATGTGATCCATTACAACTAAACCTAGGACCCCCTTTATATTTGTTAGCATGCTTAGTTATAACTCTTTCAAAACTTTGTTTTATTTTATCATTTCCAAACACTTGTGTATTTAGAATCCCCTCTTATTTGAGCCTTGTTTGTTTACGTGTTTGTTGCACAAATTCACAAAGAACTATCTGGCCGGGAACCACACTAGTAGATCCTGAGGAGGTGCCTAACACCTTCCCCTTGGGATAATTTCAAGCCCTTACCCTATCTCAGGTTATCAAAAAATGTAGTTATAATTGAACCCCATAGGTTCCCTAACACACCTTAAAATCGTAAGGTGGTGACTCTTCAAAATTGCAAACCCCTTTCCCAAAAGGAAAGAGTTGTCCCAACCGAATGTCATAAACCCGATTTCCGCGGAGGAAAAAGGGGGGCGCGACAACATGGCGACTCTGCTGGGGACTTTTAGGCTTTTACCATTTCAGATTATACTTGTGAATTTGCACCTATCCCTATGTGCAATTATCTGTTTAATTTCTTCTTTAAAAGCAAAACTGACATATCTTCCTTGTTTTCTTTCCTTTCTTGCTTTAAATTATGAAACTGTTGTATTTATCGCTTTCTTAATATGCATTACATGTCAACATGCTTTCAATTATTGCATAATCATGCTCAACATCATACTCCACTCGTGCCAAAACAAATACAATAGCAACGCTTATAATGAGTGATTGCGCTCTTCCTATATCATTACCCCCTAAATTCGGAAAGGCATATTTACGGTAAAACTAGTCGATCAGCGGTGCAGTCGATAGTTCCAAGCCTTCCCCCTTGAGTTGTCCGCTCGAGGGTACCAGTCTAAAACCCCATAAAAACCTTACTCTATTCAAATTGTGCATGCATCATGGTCAAACCTAGCCGGATCAGTTATGTTGTCCACATAATGATCCTTTAAGATAGCCTTGTCCAAAGTCCACTAGGTTTTCCTAAACCCTAACGGACGTCGTCACGTTTTGTGCATTTATTTGGAGAACTAGAGGCTTCATACTAATCATTGATATTAAATAGTCGAGTCCGGTGGGGGAAGGGTCTAACCTTATTTGCCTTGCAGAAATATGAGGCACGAAGTCCCCAGATTCGGCATGGTCACCAACATCCACCCAAGGTTGCTAAGCTGGTGGAAAGATTTACACTCTAGTGATCAGAATCTCGTCAGAAAATATCTGGGCAATCTACCATCCCTCTTGGAAATCCAACCCAATAACATGATCATAGAAGCTGTCACATTGTTTTGGGATTGTGAAAGGGTCGTATTCCACTTCGGGGGTATTGAAATGACACCTTTGCTAAAGTAGATAGGAGGACTTGCTGGCCTAGTATGGGAAACTCCGGGCTTGCTAATGCCTGAGAATCGCAAAGGTAGGGGCTTCCTTTAAATGATGGGCTTGAAGAAGAATCCAGAATTAACATGCTTGAAGGATTCATACATCCCTTTTGACTACTTGTATGAAAGGTACGGTCACAGCAAATCTTACCGCACCTACTCTGGCGAGTTTTCCATCACATCCTTGGGACACGTCCACTGCAGGGTTTTCATCTTCATATTTTTCTTCCTGGGTCTGATTGTATTTCCGATGAGGAAAGGTAGAATTCATACTAGGCTAGCTATGGTAACCAAAACCTAATGGAGGGGATTGGCGGGCAGGCATTCAGTATTGTACCTATGATTATTGCAGACATATACCGAGCCGTTGAGATGTGTCAACGAGGAGCAAAACACTTCGAAGGCTGCAATCTGCTACTTCAACTCTGGCTTATAGAGCATCTCCAAAAGGGCGAATATTGACAACAAATTCAGCATAGGGACTGGGATGATCACATCGCTTTCCACCATCCAAAGTGAATGAATTACATCCCTGACATGTTCGCTCAGCCTGAGGATGATAAGGGATGGGTTGAGCTATTTGATAATCTGACCGAGGAACAAGTTCAGTGGATGTTCGAATTGTTTCCTACGGAAGAGTTCATCGTCCGATCTAGAGACGCACCTTTCCTGATACTAATTTGAGCCTTCTTTGTTTACGTGTTAGTTGCACAAACTCACAAAGAACTATCTGGCCGGGAACCACACCAGTGGATCCTGAGGGGTGCCTAACACCTTCCCCTTGGAATAATTTCAAGCCCTTACCCTATCTCTGATTATCAAAAAATGTAGTTATAGTTGAACCCCATAGGTGACCTAACGCACCTTAAATCGTTAGGTGCGACTCTTCAAAATTGCAAACTCATTTCCTAAAAGAAAAGATTTGTCCCAACCGAATGTCATAAACCCGATTTCCACGGAGGAAAAAGGGGGCGCGACACCTTTCTGATAATATACGGTTAAAATCGGTCCTAGTCGATTGTGCTATTTGATCGAGACAAGGGAACCGCACCTGGGGTAGCCTCATAATGAATCAGACCCGAGCTCAAAGATGAGGCATCAAGTCCAAAGATCAAAATTCTTGCCAAGATCGAGGCCAACAGCGACCGAGGCCATATATGACAGACTTCGAACGAAGCACAATAACGGAAAATCGAGATATCCGTAACCGGTCGAAGATCATGGCGAAAATCTCGGAACAGGTCAAATCAAGAGTGGTTCTTTGTGCCAATCATGGGATTTACTTCCGTAATTAGAATTGTACCATATTTAGGATTTCTCTAATATATAAAGGGGAGTTCCCGTCATTTGTACACACCTTACAATGAATAATATCAAAGCAATACAATATTTCTCAGTTTACTTTCTTATTCATCTGCTTATTGTGCCTTTAACTATTCTTGCATAACCAGCTCGAGGGTGTCCGAGCTCGAAGGCTCTATCCAAACGCTAGTTTACTTTATATTATTGTCAATTTGTATCACTTATGTTTACGTTTATTAATTGGTATTAGGTGAAATCACATATCCTTAAACCACATTATAAGTTTAATTGTTATTCAATTTTTAGGCTAAACAGTTTGGCGCCCACCATGGGGCTAAGGATAATAGCGATTGCTTAATATTGACCTTCATAACACACACTGCTTTTATGCTTTTTCTCTTAAATATTTTTTATTTCAGGAATCAACATATCGAACACTCAAGCAGTGCTCATTCACACAGATACCGGCCTTGGTCTTCATGGCAAGAACGATCACATGGTCGCATCGGGAAATGGAGTACCTCCAATCAATCCCGATGTACCACATGTCGTAGATCCAGTCGATGCCAGTTCTCGAGTCGCTATTCGTGGAGATTTAGGCGCCGACCCTGAAAATAGCATCCGCAGAGACGCACGGGCAGACGATCAAAATGCACAGAGTGGTGAAGAAGGCAATATTAGCCTCCGAATGATATTTGACATGTTATAAAATCAGCAGGCTGCGATAGCAAAACTCCAAAATCAGAATCGAGCACCGATGAGGACAAAGATTGTGGGTGGATGAGCAGGTTCGTCCGAGTGAAGACCTCGGACATCATTCCGGCCGGGAGGATGCCATTCCCGGAGAAGTGGAACACACAGCGTAAGTATTTTTTCCCTCGGACATGTTTTGTGATCTTTTCTCCTCCCTTCAAAAAAAACGATCTCCTTTTTGGTTTCTACAGCTACCGCTTGGTATCCCGAAGCGATTCGGGATCTAACGAGATGGATCAGGTGGTTGTACAACTCGTTCGCGTATCTCGTCCGGTCTTGGCCAGACCTGGCTAAGATGCAGTGGGTGGCCAAGAATCATGGTAAAGTTTTCCTTGCCACCTATATGTTATCCTTATGCTTCTCCCCGTATCCTTTGTGCTAATAAGTTACGGCCACTGCGTTCGTGCATCCCTTGGCGATGGTATGCAGATGAGACCGCCTCCTGATGGCGAGATGGAGACTTCGGAGCCCGCTAAGGGCAAGAAAAGGAAGGGCAAGGCGACTTCTGATTCTCCCGTAGCAAAGAAACCTAAGCCATGCGGGCCTCGAGCCGTCACTAGGACCTCGGCTTTAGCTTCCGGAGCAAATCTCGGTGTTGGGGATGAAGATGATGATGAGGGCGAGTGCCGTTTGGTACATAGAATGAGTTCGGGTGCGGGAGTCTCGTAGGTGCCTCGATTGGAGACCGCTAAATCGGGAACGGCCGATTTAGGTTGGTCCCGTGCGATAAAGACCCTCGAAGAGGGTGTTAGTATAGTCCTGGATCCCGTGACCAGATATGGTGCAATTTCTGCTGGGGGGATCGTTGCTATTGGTCCCAAAGGGTCAGGGCCCGGAGCCTTTCGGGGGCAGGAGTTGCCCATCGGGGACATTGATGCCCTAGATGACTTCAGTTCGGGCCCTAGTTCTCGTCAGGGGAGCTAAGGGACGCTCAGGATATGAATGCTGCCAAAGTGGGGGTTCCTCTCAAGGGGGGAGGTGCGCTTGGAAACATTTGTGATAATATTGACGATGTCAGCGAGGACATCGATCTAGATGCTCCCGGCGCCATCAAAGAAACGGAGAGGTTCCAGCGGCAGGTGATAGCTGTTTATGTATATTTCATTAGTCTCAAGCATTATTCATCATTTTTCTAACTCTTTTGTTTTGCCTTAGTGCAACGAGATGTATGATCATGCCCTGTCCAGGCTCCGAGAGGAGTTTTCATGCCGTGAAAAGGCTCGAGAGGCTTACCTCGGTCTTGTAAGAGTCAGAGGCTTTCTCCGCCCGAAAGTAGAAGGAGTCGAGCCAGCTTTGGGCTGCTTTAGAGGGGGTGCTCCAAGAAAAAGCTGATCTCGCTGAGCAGGTATTTTACCATGCGTAAATCCGCCCTTCGTTCCCATAATTTGATACTGGCTGGCTTACCTTTCCTTTCGCAGATCGGGCAAAAGAATTTGCAGATCGGGCAAAAGAATTTGCAGATCGGGCAAAAGAATGTGGAGATGCTTGGGCTGAGGGAGAGAAATGAGGTAGCGACCTCGAAATTGGCATTGGCCCATGGTCTTCTTCAAAATGCTCGAAAGGAGATTGATGTGCTAACTGCGGCCAAGTCTGAGGTTGAAGGAAAAATTGCAACTTATCTGAAGAATGCAGCCACTGCGAATCAAATAACCCAAAATATATCGATGGAGGCCGAGCTAAAACTAGCTCGAGCTGTCGCTCATGCTAGTGCGAAGGAGAATAGGTAAGCCTTAGAGGGGGTCAGAGCCAAAAGTATTGATCTCTCAGTAGAAATTGAGGAGGCTCGAGAGTTGGTGTGAAAATTGGCGCTCTTAGTCGCTTTAGATAAGGGTCTTGGAGATGGTTCAGACGGTAGTGTCAATGAAGAGTAGGCCTGTGTCGCTTTTGCTTTTCTTTTTTCTTTCTATGTATGTACTCCCAGGGAAACAAGTTTTGTAAAAACGACCCTTGTAAACATATTTTTTGGCAATGCAAGAGAATCTTTCTGCTCCAAGTCTTTCCATTCTTTATATCTCATCGTTCTTGCGGAGTTAATGTTCGAATTTTAACATTAACTATTTGGAGCCCATACTTCGAGTAATCGGGGCCACCGAAATCGGGTTCTATCTTGAAATTAGGTCGATAGCTCCTTTGGGGCCAATGCTTATGATAGCAGGAAACCCTCGAGGTCTTAGTACCTCTCGAATTTTACGGGATAGCAGCATTCATGCGACCTGATAAAGGGACACGCGAGGTGGTCCTGCCAGTACATTTCCTAAAAAAAAGTGACGTTATCATGGCCAGAATTAATTGGCCCTCTGGGTAGGCGAGCAGTCGCTGTTTTGCCCCTATATATTCACTCGCTTACTTCCCAAACGGATATTCTGCTACTCTGAGTACTATTTCTTCCATAGAACTTGGTTCTTTGTGCTAGTTCTCCCGTCGTTTCAACTCAAAACCTTTTCCCAAATCTATACCCTCCTTTTCCTATTTTGCCGTAGCCATGACTGCTACATCTACATCCGCCCATCACGAAGAGGGGAGTTCTGCCTCTGCTCCACGTCCGGTCGGTGTACATTGCCGGTTCCCGGTGAGTGGGCCTCGAGGTGCTTTTTCTCGAGGAGAGACTTTACGTTGGAGAGACCTCCCAACGTTCAAGGACATCGAGAGCATGCGTCGAGGTTTATCTCATCAGTAGGGGAGGAACACATCGAAATGATCAGAAAAGACTGCGGATGGGGAGAAGGAGTGGTACTGCAAGTACCTTCCCCTAAGGAGAGCATCATGACCCATGTCGAGGGGTTTTTGAGCGTGTATACGTATTCTTTTATGTTGGGTCCCCCCGACCAGGTTGTGCTTGAATTATGTTGGAGATACCAGGTTACCCTGGCGCAGGCTCACCCATCCCTTTGGAAGATAGTGCAGACGATAAGGTATTTTACAAATAAGGTTGGGCTCGAATTCACCCTCAGTCATCTCGTGAGGTTAAATCAGTCATTGCATTATCGAGGTTTGATTACTCTGCAGCTTTGATCCACTCGGTCCCCTGCCGTTAATGAGGAGGAGGACGAGGAGCGGGGGTGGATAAGCCGGTTCGTTCGAGCACAGACAGTCGATATCATCCCTAGAGAGTTTCTGCCCTTTCCTGAGAAATGGAACTTCACACGTAAGTGGCATGCCTGTATTTTTATCGCTTTGTCTATAGCAGAGACGGTCCCCATAACGGCATTTTTATGTTTCATTCTTTGTAGAAGTTCCTTGGTTGCCGAATGAGGTCCCTGATCTGGCTGGATGGTCCTGCAAGCTGGCAGCTTGTTCGACCTATGATAAGCGCAGGTGGCGAGACCTGTCCAAGGGGAGATGGGAGGCAAAGCATCATGGTAGGTGCTTAGTGGCTTATTTCCCCAGAATGGTACTTTTCTTTTTAGCGTACTAACTTAGTCGCCGCAGGCGTTGGAGATTTTTCTGAGATGAGGCCGTGCCCCAGGGGAGGAGGAGAGACTGCCGACCTTGGGGTCAAGGGTTGATAATAAACGGAAAGAGTCTGATGTATCACCAGACTAAGATTTCGATCCTAGGAGAAAATTCATCAGACTAGATTTTTTTTATTATCTTAGGAGAAAGATTCATCAGACTAAGACGTTTATCCTAGGAGATAGATTCATCAGACTAGGTTTTCTTATCTTAGGAGAAAAATTCATCAGACTAAGATTTTGATCCTAGGAGAAAGTTCATTAGACTAGGATTTTTATTGGAAGAAAAATCCATCGAACTAGGACTTTTTATCCTAGGAGGCAAAATATGAAGAGAAATGACAAAATTTATGCACACTAGCAAGATAAATAAAGGCAAAGATTTGAGAAACTTCCCTTTCTCGGCTCTTCTCTTCTTTTCATTTTCTCTTTTTTTTGTTTTTTTTTCATTTTCATCCTTCTTTTCACTAGTAAGACTCTTATTTTCTTTTATTTTTCTTTTTCTTTTGCTTTCTTGTGCGAGCATCTTGAAAGTGTTCTATGTCGCGTGACAACCGTTGCTCATTGCATGCTTCTCTTGGCATTCTTGAAGGCATATCGGGAAGTCTTTATTTGGAAGGATTTTGGATAGGGCTGGAAAGAAAGGACGTTATGAAGGCTCAAAATAGACTCAAAGTAAAGGGAGTTGTATTTCATTAAATAAACAACAAGACACACAACCTAAAATCCGACTTATAACCCTAAAACAACCCGGCTAATGAAAATAGCAATAAAACAGACAGACAAGACTCACACAAGCAGAATAGAGGGATAGAAGGGTTTGACTCAGTAAAACAAATAAAATGTGGATCACAACCCTGAAATAACATAATAGAAAAAACATCAAAACAAGCTACCAACATCCCTTCCTAGTGAGGAGAGAATGACTTTTCAATTGCTAAACTTGACATTTGGCCACAAATTTGCTCATCGGAATCATCATGGCCTTCTCCAATTTCAGTGGGAAAGTTCCCGAGAGGATTCTCATACTCCATGTCACCAGACATCATCCCCACAAAGTGTGCATCATCATGTGCAGGTAAAGGATTTTGCATGATATTCTGGGTGTCACTGTCTTGGATCACAATCAGATTTTCCTGGATCATCCTTTCCATTTCTCTTTTCAAATCCAGATAGCTTTCAACATTGTGCCCCTGGGCATTGGAATGGTATTCACGCCTTTTAGAAGGGTCAAAGCTTCTCGCACGTGGGTCCACATAATTTGGAGGAATAGGTGCAATCATGTCATAATACTTTAATTTCTCAAACAAGCTTGCATAGGACTCTCCTATTGGTGTCAAATTATCTTTCAAACTTTGTTCCCCCCTATACCCTTGGGTGGATGTGGGTTATAGGGCACTTGAAAATCTTGTGGAGGCTGGTGGAGATTTTACGGTGCTCATGCTCGCCTTCTAGGGTGTTTTTGGTGGTTGGACAACGTACTGAGGTGGAGAAATAGAGTATTATGTGTTCTGAGGTAGTTAATAGTGCTCAGGAGAGTCATGGGAAACCTGATGAGGCTGCACATACCTTCGAGGTGTTCTCCTGGGACCTCTTCTTGACCCTGTTGTCATCATGATTTGTTCATCCTTCTCATTCGTGTCACTAAAATTATCATATTCCGCCTGGACAGCCCGAGTTGCGGCTTTAAGAACTGCTTGACTTATAATTTTTCCTGTCTTAAGAGCATTCTCTACCATTTATCCCATTTTGATTGCTTCCGAGAAGGATTTGCCCACTGCGGACATCATGTTTTGAAAATAATCTAGCTCTTGAACTTGAAGGAAGACAGTGATTAGCTCGTGGTCATCCATGGGTGGCTTAACTCTAGTTGCTTGTTCTCTCCATTCAATGGCATATTCCCTGAAACATTCAGTTGGTTTCTTCATCATATTTGAAAGGGAATTACGGTCAGGGCCAATGTCGATGTTGTATTGGAATGGTTTGACAAAGGCCTGGGCCTTATCATCCCAAACATACCAGCGAGATGTGTCTTGATCCATAAACCATTCGGGGGAAACTTTCCTAAGGCTTTCCCCAAAGTAAGCCATCAGTAATTCTTCCTTTCCTCCCGCACCTCTTAGCTGATTGCAATACCTTTTTAGGTGGGCTATGGGGTCTCCATGTCCATCATACTTTTCAAATTTGGGAGTCTTGAAACCAAGTGGCAAACGAACGTCGGGGAACATACATAGATCCTTGAAGGCAATACTCTTCTGACCTGCCAACCCTTACATAGTTTTCAACTGTTGTTCTAAGCTTTTCACTCTTTGGGTCATTTCTTCCTGTGCCATCTTTCGGGCAGGCTTCTTAATGTTTGCAGGAAGATCAAACAAGTACGATTGGTACTAAGGAGAGTGGTACTGCTCTTGCTGGGTGGAAAATTATGACTCATGAGTTTTCCTCTGCACCACCGTCGTATGTGGGATGGTGAAGACGGGCATAACAGTAGTGGTTGTGTGAGTGGTTATCAATGGCACACTTTGGGAGAGCGCAACAGAAGTTCCATCTGTAGTCGTACAATTGGGATAAGGACTGAACCCAGATGGATAGGATTGATCAGACAATGAGACCGGAATGATTGTGGTCAAGATGGATGTGAACTCTAGGAAACCATGAATAGAAAAAGGCGGTCCTTGGCCAATGGCCCATGCTTGACACATTTCGGCCATTTGCTGCTTCAGTACTCTATTTTTCTCAACCACAGTAGACTCTGGTTGAACCCTCTGACCCTGAGTCTCTTGAGCATTTGTAACAGCTTCGATGTTAGTTGTCAATGACATTTTTCCCTTGGATCTTGTGTTGCCAGCTTACCACAAACCAACCACCTTAAACTTTCTTCACAATTCAAAAAAGAGACACGTTAGAATGGACTCAGTCAGTCCTCATTAGTATCATTCTTCCTTTTTTCCAAAATCATTTGATCGAACCTGATGTGGGTTGCCTACGTATCATGTGAGAAAATGAATCAGATATTGCGTAGTTCGGGAAGATCGAAAATAAAGTGAATAAACTAAAACAAATTGGATTTGGAATTTTTTTGATTTTTTATAATTTCTGGAAGAAAGACTTATAAAGAAGAAAGAAAATATTTTTTGATTTCGATTTTTATTTTTTATTTTTTTGGGAATTTCGAAAGAAAAACTTCTAAATAAGAAATAATTTTTTTTTTAAATTTTGGACTTCTATGTTAAAACTATGAAAAAAAATATTTTTGAATCTTGAATTTTCTTTTCTATTTTTGAAAGAAAAACTTCTAAAGTGGAATGAAAATACTTTTGGATTTTTTGAGAAATTAAAAGAAAATATTTTTGGATTTTTATTAAAATTTGGGTCTTAAAGAAAGACTTTTCTAAAAAAGGAAGTAAATGAAAATATTTTTGGATTTTTTAAAAATTGGGGTTTAAAAGAAAGACTTTCTGAAGAAGGAAATAAAGGAAAATATTTTTGAATTTACTTTTTTGAAAATGGTGGGCTGGAACCGATGAGGTTTGCCTACGTATCTCACATCCGGTGAGAATCAGACCCGCGTAGTTCGTCGGTTTTGACGGAACAGGGAAATATGGCACTTGAAAATTTTGGCTCATTTAGAAATAATTTTTTTTTTCAAAATTCCGGAGGAGTTTCAGGATTTTCAAATACCTACCTCACTCTTGTTTTTTTCTCTCTTTTTTTTTTTGATTTTCTTTCCCTGTTCTAGAAGCCGGTCAACATGCAAGACGAAACAAACAAATGTATAAGTATCACGTGAGATGCATCAGGATGGTCTTTTTAGTTTCGGGTACACCTGTCCTAGACGGACCCAACCCCTGTGTTAAGTCCCCAAAGTCGAATGCACGTGATGCAAACAAGCGTTCCTACTAGGGATCTGTCATGAGGCTATGTTATTCTAGGCTTAAAAACCTGGGTGTATTGTTCTAGACCTGGCTTACCCGAGCGGACAGCTCGAGCCGAGGGGAGCAGCGTATCGGGAATACAGAAGCTTCACCGGCTTTGCAACTTGTCCGAACCTCATTCTAAAATTATGATATGACTCTAACAGAAAGCGAAGCCACGCGAAGCGCACACTTCCTAGAAGATTTAGAAGACTCGAAGAGAAGAGGGTTTCGTAACAATTTTTATATACAATTCAATCATTATCAAAGAGAAAAAAAAGGCATTTAGCACATTAGGCTCAAACACGTAAAAAATCAGAAAATCATGAAAGCCAATCATAACAGCTATTCTAAGCTCGAATTCTAAAACCTGAACCAGAAGTTCTGGGTTCTTTTCCCCAGCAGAGTCGCCAGAGCTGTCACACCTCCTTATTACCCGAAAGGGGGATATAAGGGAGTCTTTCCAATTTAAGTGACATTAATCAAAATGGGATTATTTATTTTATCTCAGAGTCGCCACTTGGGATAATTTATGG
The DNA here is from genome assembly GCF_001879085.1 of Nicotiana attenuata. Classification (NCBI taxonomy): domain Eukaryota; kingdom Viridiplantae; phylum Streptophyta; class Magnoliopsida; order Solanales; family Solanaceae; genus Nicotiana; species Nicotiana attenuata. The sequence continues at coordinate 14,781 of NW_017670445.1, forward strand.
TGTCCCAAGTCACCGATTTGTTTTAAATCCCAAATCGAGGAAATTGACTCTTATTTATGGTCCGCGAACACAGAAGACCGGGTAAGGAATTCTGCTAACCCGAGAGAATGTGTTAGGAATTCTCGGGTTCCGTAGTTTTAGCACGGTCACTTAACTATTAATAATTAGCCAAATTATCTGCTTAATTACACATTTTAAACCTACGTGTATTTTTAAACTTTCTAACCGCTTTTATTTACTTATGGAAACTGTTTGAACAAGTCGCGATGTCGCGCGCTTATTTGTTTTTGTACACATTGCGAATCGCGTCATATGAAATGAACCCGCGATTTACACCATATTTATTTTTATTATTATTCGAAGTTATAGTCGGGTCACATGAAATGCACACCCGAATTAGGGATCGGGTATCACGATCATGCCACGGGAACCGTACCCATAGCCGTGATAATTTATTTAATTAATGCGCCTAAAGCAAACTACGACGTTCATGATGGTTTTCCTAAGTTTCAAATTATCGTGAGGCTTAAGAGTTACACATTGTTCTGACTTAGCACCACTCATGGCCTATTATTATTCCTTGTCAAGAAAGAAACAACTCCAATTTTCATCTATCCAATTAAAAGTATTTATTCAAACACCAAGACTACATATATCACAATCGAAATAAAAACTAATTAAAACAATAAAAAATTAAGACACGCTACTCAAACAACATAGAATCACAAATCAACCAACACGCGCACCAAGCTATCATACCAAAATGAAATGAGAATGAAAATTGAGAAATGGACCTTTTATTGATGAACAAAGCTGAAAATTGCAAAACAATCGGGCTAAACAAAGCAACAAATCTTGGACTGAAACACCGAAATTGCGAAACAGAACCTCGGCGAAAAGGAAAATATTGCTGGATATGTAAACCACTCCGTGTTTCAATTCAGATCTGTCGTCGGCACTGCCATTACATACAAATTTGCCATCCACAATTTTTAATTAAACTAAACAAGAACCGATAATCCTTTTCTTTACACAAGTTGGCCACATTAACTACCTCATAGACAGACAGTAGCTTCACCAGTAGGGGCCTCTACAATGCAAAATCTTTCTTCGCTTTGACACATTTTGAGGATACCCAGCAGGAAGCTCGATTTCATATCCAAAATTTAAAAGAGAAAACTAATTTATTAATACCCAGCAAATTATCAGGTGTACTTGAAACAATTGAGCCTCACCATAGCATCTTTGGTCTTCAGCAAGAACAGATGCAAACACAAGCGCATACAACAAACACATGCAAAAATAATTTGTAGAAGAACTCTCAATGTTCTGCTTAAAAAATCTTATTTACGAAATAGCAAGAATAAAAATGTTGGGGGGGAGTGAACGAAAGGGTCTTTTTAGTGTAGGGCTGATTTTTTTTTTTTTTTTGAAGAAGGGGTGGAGACTTAGCCTGAGGAATTAGAGATTAGGTTCTTCTTTTATAGGGAGTAGGAATTAGGTTAGGTCAAATGGGGAACGAGTATAGGCTTAATATTTTNGGCTATCCGAAATTGGGCCTTTCCAACCCAAAATCTTAATTCTTTTCTACAAATAATGTAGAATCTATGGTATAAAATACTTAACTAAATCTAATTAATTAAAATAGATAATATTATATTGTGAAACTATTTTTTGTCTTTTATCAAGATTATATAAAAATAAAAATAGGTGAAAATACTATTACTACATTAAGTACTGATTAACCTTAAATTAAATAGACTTGAAACTATTTTTGTGTTTTTGATTTATTTTTTTAAATACTAAATAACAATAAAATTAGTATATTAGAATCATATAAAATTTAAATGACTCAAATAAATATATAAAATATGTGAAACGGCTAATATAGCTTGAAGACGTGGCGGGTCAAAAATTACATGTCTACACCAACCAAACTGCGTGATGAGCCAACTCAGGAAATCTCATCTCTTATTGCGTCACAGGCATGCCATCCTGGCAAAGCTGCTCAAATTTTCTAGGCCGCTCCTCTCTACGTGATTGCGGCACGAACTTCTCCAAGAAGAGAACGGAGAACTCATGCGATGTAAGTGGTGCTGCACTGACCGGCATGTGCCTCTCATAAGCCTCCTACCAACTGAAGGCAGCCCCAGTAAACTGAAAAGTACTGAACGAGACCCCAGTGGTCTCAAAAATACCGTCTGTGCGAGGAATCTGATCACACCTGCCCAAGAAGCCCTGGGCATCCTCCGACTCTGCCCCACTAAAAGATGGAGGCCGGAGCCTCCCAAACCTTTCTACTCTCTTCTGCTCATCATCAGTCATAGCAAGAACTACTGGGGCCTGAGCAGCTGCAACCGACTGGGCTGGTAGTGCCCCCGGTGTCTAGAGTCCCTGCATCACCTGCTCTGGTGTGGGGGCGGCGGGAGTCTGAGTACCTCCCCCGGCCTGAGAAGTGGCTGCTGCGGCCGAAATAGAGACCTACTGAGCAAGACTGGTGCACACGGTTAGAATCTGAGCCAAGGCCTCCTGAAGGCCTGGAATCACAATAGGCACAGTTGGTGCTTGAGCTGGCCCCATTGGCTCATCCACAACTGGAACCTGCTCCTGAGCTAGGGCAATTGGTGGATCTACAAGTTGATGTACGAGTTGTACCTCTGCCCTTACCGTGGCCCCTATCGCGTCCTCAGCCTCTCGTGGCCCTAACTGGTGGTACTGGTGGTTGTCCATCTTGCCCGATAGCACGTGTCCTCACCATCTGTGAGATAATAGAATATAGAAGTTTAGTTACTAGAATCAACAAATCTGCACGAAAAGAATACAAGAATGTGAAGTTTCCTAAGGGTTCGGCAGTCTCTCAAAGATAAGTACAGACATCTCCGTATCGATCCGCAAGACTCTACTAAACCTGCTCATGACCAGTGAGACGTATGTAACCTAGGCTCTGATAACAACTTGACACGACCGAAATCCTAACTTGTCGTGATGGCACCTAACGTGGTACTAGGCAAGCCGACATTTATGAGATAACTCCAACACTTTTAACATAATGGATTCGAAGTAGTTTAAATAACGAAATTTCTCATAAAAAGGATAGAAAATCCAAAACACAACGCGTAAATTCCCAACATCGAGGTTTCACTGAGTACATGAGCATTTAAGTATCACAAGTCTAGGAAATGCTAACTATCATAGTCTGAAACAAAAATACAATAAACAGGAAGATAGGGAAAGAGAAACAAGGTCTAGCGTCGGGCAGCTACCTTGGAATCTCCCAAAGATCAACTGTGCGATAAAATCAACACCCACCATGTCCGGAAACACCTGCACCTGCACACGAAGTGCAGGGTGTAGCGTGAGTACAACCAACTTAGTAAGTAATAACACTAAATAAAGAGCTGAAGATAGTGACGAGCGACACGGTTTTAGTTCAATTTCAGTAATCTCAACGTAGGAAAGTAGGCATGCTTTCAAGTTCGATAATTTTAGGTCAAATCAGCTACCTCATGTCAAGTCAAGTAAATCAGAATATAATATCTTTCAGAAAACATTAAGACAATGATATACGATAGCTAAGTGCAACAATAATGAAATCGAAAGCACCCTCTTAGAGCAATTGTCACTCAGTCTTTCTCAATAGCTCGACACTTGGCACTCGGCACTCGCACTTAATAGGCACATGCACTCACTAGGGGGTGTACAGACCAAAGCGCTATAATCTGCACGGATAACTCACGTGTCGCACGGACAATTCACGTGCTGCACGGACAACTCACGTGATCTACGGATTAATCACGTGCTATAGTATCAATATCCTCACAATCTGGCCCTCGGCCTAACTCAGTCATCAACCTCTCCAGTCTCTCGGGCTCTCAGAAATCATGAAATCAGCCCAAACAGCAATGATATGATGTATCAACAAGGAAAAATAGAGACTAAGATATGATATGCAAGTAAAACTGAGATTGAGTTCAAACATCAATTAACAGGTAATTCAACATATAACACGGCCTCTGAGGGTCCCAACAGTACCAACACATATCCTAAACATGATTTATAACATGATTTGCAGTCAAATTTCTATAACATATGGAGAGCATATAGCAATAAGTTATTCAACATCACAGTTCCATGAATGGACCAAGTCACAATTCCTATGGTGCACCCCCACATGCCTGTCACCTAGCATGTGCGTCACCTCCCAACCAATCACAAGACACATAATACGGGGTTTCATATCATCAGAACCAGATTTAGAACTATCACTTACCTCAATCCGAGCAAATCTCTACTCCAATACGCCTTTGCCTCGCAAATCGGCCTCTGAACGCCTCGAATCTAGCCACAAACAATTCGATGCAATCAACACGAGCTAAAGGAATCAATTTTACTAAAAGTTATGAAGTTATTAAGCAAAAATACGAAATCGGCTGAAAGCCGACCCCCACACCCATGTCTAGAAATCCAACAAAATTTACAAAATCCAAACACCCATTCAACCACGAGTTCACCCATACAAAAATTACTCAATTCCGATATCAAAATCCCACTCAAAACCTCAAAAATTTAGCCTAAGAACTTTTCTTCATTTTCCCCATTTTTTCACCCCAAATCACAAATTTAATGATGGAATCAAAGGCATAATCATGGAAATTAACAAAAACTAGATAGGAATCACTTGCCCCAAACACGCACGTAAAAATCTCTCCAAAAATTGCCTTCTACAGAGCTCCCAAATAAATTTTGTGTTATGAACCCAAAGCCCTCGATTTTGAAACTTATAATCTGCCCAGTTACGCCTTCATCGCGAATGCGACCACCCTTATGTGAACGCGTAGAACAAATGCGGGGGTCCCAGCTACCTCCTCTCTTCTTCTGAACGCGTGAACCTTCTTGAGTTCGTGATGCACACACTGCCAAACCTTTGCGAACGCGACCCCCTCTTCGCGAACGTGAAGAAAAAATCCTCATCAGCCTCCAGATACACTTCGCGAACGCGAAGCCTTTCTCGCGAGCGCATAAGAGGAAACTAGATCAGAGACACCAGAAAACTTCAGCTATAACACTAAGTCCAACATTGATCCGTTAACCATCTGAAACTCACCCGAGGCTCTCCGAAACCTCAAACAAACCTACCATCAAGTAGCAAAACATCATATGAACTTATTCGAGCCTTCAAATCACCTCAATCAACATCAAAAACCCGAATCGCACATAGATTCAAGCCTAATGAACTTTGAACTTCCAATTTCTACAAACGGCGCCTAAACTTATCAAATCACGTCCGATTGACCCCAAATTTTGCATACAGGTCACAAATGACACCGTGGATCTACTCCAACTTTTGGAATTGGGATCGGACCCCAATATCAAAAGGTCCACTCCCGCTCAAACTTTCCAAAAGTTCAACTTTCGCCATTTCAAGCCTAATTCAACTATGGACCTCCAAATCACAATTCGGACACGCTCCTAAGTCAAAAACACCCAACGAAGCTAAAGAAACCATCAAAACTCCTTTCCGGAGTGTTTTACACAAAAGTCAACATCTGGTCAATCATTTTAACTTAAGCTTTAAACCTTGAGACTAAGTGTCTTAATTCATTCTGAAATTCTTCCGAACCCAAACCGACTAACCCGGTAAGTCATATAATAGATATAAGGAACAAAATGAGCAGTAAATAGGGGAACGGGGCTACAACTCTTGAAACGACCGGTCGGGTCGTTCATTAGCATAAACCACTTCTAGTTCTCTTAAACCTATTTAACCTTCTATGTCTATGCTAATACCTGATGATTGCCCTGAGTTTATCTTTCTTCCTTGTTGTGGATTATTATGATAACCAACTCATGTGTTCTAGACCTTGTCATTCATGCCCAACCTACTACGTTTCTGAGGTTGTACTCTTAACTAGGGCATGTTTCCATGTTATTTGAGTTCTAGTGTATGTTTTTTGACTTGTGCAATCCTATGTTTTTCAGTATTATTTGAGACTAAATCTTATACCTAGCATTTTCTCCTATGTGTGGCCAACTAGTACAAAGTTTGATGCATGCCTATCCTGATTGACATGTTACTTGTTTTCCATAAGTGTTTCTGGTATTGACCGATACTCAGCTTGTTAAAGTTGTCTCATGTTCAACTAAGTACTTTCTCATGATCCCGTTCTACTATGTTACTTTCGATAGGATCTCGTGTTATATATTCTGCTGTATCCCACTTGTTCTTGTCTTCTACTATTCCAGATTCTCATGTTTAAGTCTCTTAGGCTAACTCTAGGCCATTTTACTTTTGAAACTTTTGTTAGAATAATTCATTAGGCTATGATGGTCAATCCTGTCACTTTAAATTTGTTTCTGAGAATACCAGCATGAACTTGCCATGCAAACTTGTCATTATTTCATGTAATCTTATTTGTGTGTTTTGGTTAGAACTGCTGGTAGACACAACTTTAAGAATTAAGTGTGAAAAGTTATTCAATTAATTCCCTAAGTAGTTGTCACTTGCATGGTTAAGTCTGGCATCAGTTGGGTTAAGTAGGTCATGCACCTTGGGCCTGGTACTGGGTCGTATATGTTGTTGGGCCTAGGTGTCGGATTCAAGCATAATCCATTATTCTGCTAAGCCTGAGATTTGGGTATGCTGGTTGTGTGAAGAGTGAGGTTGTTGAATGCCCAGCCAGTGCTGGGTTACTTTCGTTTGGGCCTGTTCTCAGGCTTGCAGTTGTTCTTTATGTAATATTTGTACTTGTACTCATTATCTGGGCCTGTAATATTTCTAAAAAAACAATTGGGTATTAGTGAAATTGGGGGAACGAGTATATTCTATTTTTGCATAAAGGGGTAAAAAATATGCCTATAAGGTTTACATGCTTTGTTTGCTTGACATCCTCTATTTTTACACACTAATAGAAGTCATGTCTATAGGAATCACACACCTCACTTAATTTGTCTAAGTACCTATACAATGTTCAAAGCATGTTGGTTTGAGTAATTGTACCCGTTTCTATGCCTGCTGGTGTGTGCTATTAGACATCATGTTTATAGAAATCAAATGCTAATACTACTTGTTTAATTTATTACACAGCATGCCTATAGGATACAATAATGCACGCGTTTAATAATACTCATCTAGATACCATGACTATAGGGTTTAAATAATTAATCAGCTACTTCCTGTTACTTTTATACTGCCTCACTTAGATGACATGCCAATAGGGATAAAGTGTTATAGAATCAAGTCTAATTGTCAATCTTCAGAAATCCTGCCTATAGGATATTGTCACTCGCATAAGAAACCGTTTACGAAATCGATGCTGCTAATTCTAGTCTCTCAAAGTTGTATTACCGCATATCGTGTCACAATTAGATATCATACCTATAAGGTTTGTAATGTTTATAACATACAAATCTGTTAGCCTAAAAGTCATAACATTGCCTGTACACTGCTGGAAATCAGAATCACCTAGATATTATGCCTGTAGGACTTAACGGCTACAATGCTTCTTAACTATGAAATTATGTGTTGCCTAAATCTGTCGCGTGCACTCGTTGCTATGTGTGGGGGTTAAATTGAGACTTTTCTTGCATTTATATGAAGTCCTATATGTTTTGGATGTGCGCTAGTTTTATCATTTTTTTAGCATCCTAGGTAAAGCCTAGAACCTTCCAATAGTAATTCCAAAGCCTGCTAGACCATATGCATGGAACGGGTAGTGCATGCATAGGACGCGACCTAGAGAATTGGAGCGCCTTTAAGTAAACAACTTTAACATAGTAATCGGGTAGCAAGAGATGATAGTCTGTGGCTACTGAATAATATGAGCAACCCCTACACTAAGGGAGTTGCGAAGTATTATTTATGTTGCAAGGGGTGATCCTTTAGGCTAAAGAACATAGGACCCCCTTCTCTTTATGTGCTTGCTGCTCACACTTAATCATTATATATAGACCTACGCAGTTGTGTCCCTGTACTGATTATTTATGTAGTGTAATTCTTGTGTTGTTTTCTTTACACTTGCCTATATTGCAGGAGAACCTTTAATTCTGCATCTTCTTCACTAATGTGATCACCTAGCTTAATTATAATTCAATAATTCACATAGCGTAAACTTCAGTCGGGACCCACATTTGTGGACCTTGAATAGTGCCCAACACCTTTTCTTTGAGGTCATTTGAGCCCTTAACCGATCTTTGATGACGTAGACTAGTCAAACAGAGTTGTTTACAAATAGGTTCCCTAACGCACCTTAAAATCGTTAGGTGGTGACTATTCTCTTTTAATACCCATTATAAAAGAGTTGTCATATGTCGAAACCCGTTTTCGCGAGAAAACAGGGCGCAATAGTTCTGAATGTGCCTCTGTGGATCCTTATGTGGAAACTCCACATATTGACCTTGGGAGTGTATCAATTGCACCATGTACTGTTTGAGCTCGAAGTGGTCGGTGATGGCTGGTTTGACGATGGCCTGTATCATATTTGCAATGCTAGGCCTTGCAGCTGCAATCACTCGTAGTTCTTGGTTGTCTGCCATTCTTACATATTGCGAAAGTTCAACAATTGCTTGTTGATTTTCGATTTCCTTAACTTGTGCTGTCAATTTCATTGCTTCTTCAACTTCTTTTGCTGCTTTCTTGTTTCTATGAAAGAGTCTCTCAGGTTCATTTTCAAAGTGTTCGAGTTTATCTTTACCCTCATCTTTCTTCCCTGACATTCACTTCCAAGTACCTGATAGATCAGGTAAATCAAACAAGCCAAAACTTATAAGAAATTGACTCAATTAAACAATCAATTGCTAAGTCCCCGGCAACGACACAAAAAAACTTATTGGTTCCCCAAGTACATTCAAGTATACGTGGTTATCAAGTAATAAAGTGACTCGAAAGCTGGATATCGAACTCACAAAGACTTAGAATAATTGTTAACTAGACTAATTTAAAGAATTGAACTATCAAATGTAATTAAGAATGTTGTTTTTGTATTAAGCTCTGCTGCATAAATTAAATAAGTAACAACTAAGCTATCAAGAACGCAAACGTTTGTTGCTGGATTTTACTCTGAGGAGATGATTCTAGGGTTGTTGTCTGTTTATCAATCCTATTGAATCCATAAAATACACTCGTTATCCTAATTATTTATGGTTGCTAGTTGACCGATTGTTTATATAAATATCATGTTTCCACAATAATATATGTCTATCCAAAATATATTGATCATATCTATGATATTGAATCTATCATGAATGAATATAATACGACATTAAACTAAGCGAGGCCGTTAGGTATATTCCTATCCTAAGTGCGAAATCTTTTTCCGAGCCACGGGTTCAGAAACAAGCATTTTTTAATTCTACTCTAATCTAAACAAGTCTCTTCTTAGAATAGCATAGATAGTAGGGTGAATCGGTAGCTACAATAATTCACAAGTTAAAAATTAAAGAAACAATCACAAGATGTTAACCCAAATTAAGGAAGATGTAATTAATAAACATCAATAGTCATATCAACCACAACCCTAGAAACTAATGTGCTTAGTCACTCATATTCGTAATAGTAATTATCTAAGTATTTTGCATAAGCAAATTACCAAAAGGATGAAGGGATGAAAAACTCTATGGATTTTTCCTCCAAAGTTGTTCTACAATGTATTTTTTCCTCCAAAGTTGTTCTACAATGTATTTTTTCCTCCAAATAATGTCTAACCTTTACTAAACTCATTTAGGAAGTATTTATAGGCTAGGATTGGGGTCTCCAAGTCCAAAATCGGGTAGGAGAATTTTTAGTTCGCGAACAGGGATCACTAGGAGCCTGACCTCGCGGGGCCAGGCTTAATGCGTGCCTGGATTCTCGCGAGGCCAGGCCTGGCGCGAGGTTTTTTTGGCTTTAAGACAAGCGTCGCCAGGTCTGATGTTTGGCATATCCCTCCGTATTTTCGTGCTCTTTTCTTGTATTTTCGTCTCCTTTTTGTGCAACCTTCACTCGTATTCATCTTTCAATGATCCTACATATAAAATAACATAATTAAGCTAAACTATCTTGCAATTAATCATTAAAGTACCAAAATATAAGGAGAGTAATGTACTAAAAATGTAGCTTGATAGCCAAACATCACGACTTCACCAGGGCACTAGCAAAGCTCGAAAATTATTAGTCTTTGTCACGACCCTAAACCCGGACCCGGTCGTGATGGCGCCTCTCGTGAAGACAAGGCCAGCCGACACACTTCCAATTCACTTTAAGCAATTTAAAATAATAAATACTAAGTCTTTAACAAAAATAAAATCCCAAATATTAGTGAACAGTATAATTTGCGGAATTAAAAACCAACACAGTCCGACATCGGGGTGTCACCAGTCATGAGCATCTAAAACCATACTACAAGTATGAAAGTCTACTCCACTACTGCCTAACTGAATCAGAAAGGAAATAAGATAGAGGGAGATTGCACTGAGCTGCGAATCGCCAAGCAGCTACCTAGTAAATCTCCGAAGACCTGCTGGAACTATCAACCCTCAGTAGCAGGACCTGTAGCGCTCAAATCTGCACACAGGGGTGCAGGGAGTAAAGTGAGTACTCCAACTCAGTGAGTAATAAAAATAAATGAAGACTGAGTGATAGGAAATCACAAAAACTACATCAACATGTTGTATACAAGCAGTACAAAACCAGTAAGAAAGCAATGAAGTTGTGAAATCTCTTAAGCACCTTAGCTCAGTTTAAAACTTCTTCAAAAATGGCTTTTCAACAGTTAAGCAATTGAATGCAAAGCAATTAGAACAGATAAGCACAGAAGATCCGCCCCTCGGGCACAATTACACAATTAAACAGGTAAATAACAGGTAAATAAGAAAGATAACCACATAAAGGTTCGCCCCTCGGGCACAATGTCAACAAATCCACCCCTCCGGCAATATCTTAGAAAAATACCAGCCCCTCGGGCTATATCTCAGAACCATACCAGCCCCTCAGGCTATATCTCACATCACAATGGGTACCCGCGCTCACTGAGGGTGTGCAGACTCCTGGAGGGGCCCCTTACGGCCCAAGCGCAATATCAAGCCATCTCGTGGCATCATAAACAGGCTCTCGGCCTCATATCAATATCAAGCCACCTCGTGGCGCATAATCTCAGGCCCTCGGCCTCATTATCATAATCAGTATATCACTGCTGCGGCGTGCAGCCTGACCCAAAAGTATCCTCACAATACAGGCCCTCGGCCTTACTCAGTCAGAATCTCATAAGCCCCTCGGGCATCAGTAAAATATGAAGCTCAGCTCAAATATCTTTGAAAACATCAATTAATGTGTTTAAAACAGAATAACATAGCTGAGTTTTTTTTAAATAGTGGAAATATAGCATGACTGAGCACAAGTATGAAATCAAACAGTGAGGAAAATATCATTAACAATCCCCTAAGGATTCAAACAGTTGGCACGAAGCCCAAATATGGCATTTAGCCTAAAGTATAATAATATCAAACAATTAGCTGCCAATTATATAGAAAAATAGTCATTCGGGATGGACTAAGTCACAATCCCCAACGGTGCACGACCCCACGCTCGTCATCTAGCGTGTGTTTCACCTTAATATAACACGACGTTGTGCAACCCGGGGTTTCATACCCTCAGAACAGCATTTAAAATCATTACTCACCTCAATCCGACCCGAAATCTAGCTTGCAATGCCTTTGCCCCTCGAGTCGGCCTCCAAATGCTCCAAATCTAACCAAAATCAGTATATTATCATCAACATACGCTAAAGGAACGATGCCCAAGAGAAAATTATCAAATTACATCAAAAATCCCGAAATTGGCCAAACCCGGCCCCGGGCCCACATCTCGGAATCCGACGAAACTCACAAAATCCGACAACACATTCAACCACGAGTCCAACCATACCAAAATTACTAAATTTCGATAACAATTCGGCCTCCAAATCTTCAAATCTTATTTTCAAATCCCTAGGTCCAAATCCCATTTTACACCTCAAAAACATGTAATCTAGTCGGATTATCCAATGATAATTCAATATTGTGGAGTAGAAATGATCGCAAGCGACTTACCTCAAGATTTCCCATGGTTTCTTGCTCAAAAATCACCCCAAGCCGTGTTCTTTCACCAAAAAAACGTGAAAATGAGCACAAAAAAAACCAGAACAGCATTATTAACCCGATTCTGGTCGCTAAAAGCCCCATTCCCGTCGCTAAAAGTGCTAAATCTGGTCGGTAAAGGTAAGCACCAGATCCTGCTGCACCAGCAATATTTATTTTCACTAAAAAGGCTCTAACTCCACCATACGAACTCGGAATTTGATGATTCTTCTTCCTATGAGTCACAAATAATAATACGAACATAGTCCTTCAATCGAAACTCAATTCGGAGCTCATTTGCTCAGTGTGATACCCATTTCGCTCGTTAAATAATTAACTCATGTTTCGCGTCAAAAACTCAATCGCGACTTGATGAAATTAGACCAAACTTTCCAGATCACTCCTATAATTCATTATCAAAATTCCGGAAGTCTCAAAATCAAATTTCGATCTCTAGAACTAAAAATGGATCTTTGGATCATTACATGCTTATGCTCAAAACGGCAAAATCTTCTAAAAACTCTTCCAAAACATATCCAAGCCTCATGGGACCCCGACCAAACATGATAACACACCTCATGACATCATTCAATTTTGTTCCAGCCTTCGGAACGCTCAAAACAACATCAAAACATTGAATCACCCTCGGATTCAAGCCTAAGAATTCCAAAACTTCCGAATTCCGAATTCGATCAAATAGTGTATCAAACCTCGTCCGAATGACCTGAAATTTTTCACACACGTCACAAATGACACAACGGACCTACTCTAATTTCCGGAGTTCCATTCCGACCCCTATATCAAAATCTCACCTATCAACCGGAAAATGCCAAAATTCCAATTTCGCCAATTCAAGCCTAAATCTACTCCGGACCTCCGAACACATTCCGATCACGCTCCTAAGTCCCAAATCACCTAACGGAGCTAACCAAATCATAAAAATTCCAATCCGAGATCATACTCTAACAAGTCAAAACTTGGTCAAACCTTTCAAATTTTTAAGATTCAAACTGAGAACTATTCTTCCAAGTTCATTCCGATCATCCTAAAAACCAAAACCGACGATTTAAATAAGTCATAATACATCACACGGGGCTAGTCATGCCTGAGAAATGGCGAGCGAAGTGCAAAAGCTCAAAACGACTGGTCGGGTCGTTACATCCTCCCCCCTTAAGCATACGTTCGTCCTCGAACGTGCCTAGAGTTGTTCCGAAGACCATCAAATCGTTGTGTATCCTTACCATGCACATACCCAGGGTGATCCCACGTCACCCTATCTCATATAGGTCTGATAACACAATGTAACTGAAATTTCGCAATCCAACCTAGCCCATAAACCTTAGAACCACATTTCCACTTCTGAAATCATCTACAAGATTAAAATCTCACATTTATACTCTGAATAAGCCCGAACAAGCTGTAATAACCCATACCTGCAACCTCAGGTGCAATTACATGACATAACACATAACTCAAACACTTGTAGCGATAACTTCTAATCACAGCAGTTGCTCAAAACATCAGAATTTCGATAATAAGCCTTTTATCAAATAAAGCCTCATTAAAACACTTCTGTATACTGCCAATGATAAATGAAACACATAGGAAGTCATAACCACTCCTCAGATCAACCATTCGTAAAGCCACTTCTCCTTTAGCAAGGACTATAGCAAATTTCTGAGCCGAACATCAATATTATCCATCCAACACGCTAAAACCGAATCCGTTTGTATTTATTCTAGATCCCAACAATCTCATCTAATTCCAACACAACTACTCTAGTGACATGACACACCAATACAATCTAAAGCCACAACTAGTGCAATCCGCGCACTAATAAGCAACAATCTAAACGTATTCAAATCATGAATATGAATCAAATGAGAGAGGTGTACCACAAGCTCACCAGTACCACCACACCAAATGTTGCGATCCCGTCGCACCTCGTAGAAACAGAACACACGAATCTAGCCCGAAGGATCATACCTCCACATAACTTTGCTCAAATGCGCGACCCTATCCAAACACTAGTCCGCATGAAACACCTCAACTCACCATGCCCAAAATCATCAACCAAGCCAATTTGATGCCTAGCACCCAAAAGTGAATCACCATAACCATGGAGAAGCAAATGACGCAATGCCACACCAGTCCGAAGGAACATATCCAATGTGCAACAAATCATGCAACACCCAAATACCCGTCTCATTCAAATCCAGTTATAAAGCCCAACTGAAACCGCACCATTTGTGCATATAACCACCAAATCTCAACTCCTCGTAACATAGGAGAGTAACTCATAGATCACGAATAAGCTCAACAACAATCAAATGGCACATCTCTCAACAATAGCAGTTCGAAGTAAACAAATCTGACCAGGTGCAGAACACACATCCATGTTGGACCTACCAATGAACCCCAAATCAACTCTGGTCACCCATAATAGATAATTAACTCTTTCAAGGTTCACAATCACTGAATCATAGCACATACTACCCTCTGACCAACCTTAGCTATTTTCTCACAGTCCACAACCACAAAGCCATCTAATCGCGGAAACTCTCAGTCTCCCAATCCATAAAGCACATGAATCACCATATCTGATCCCAGCTACACTGCCCGAACATCTAACACGCATCTGATACTCAATCATTCCACGATGGATACTCCTATAATTCTTTTGTGCTACCAAGCCAACTTGAATATTGACAGTCGATCCAATAAGGGAGTGCCACAATACTAATAAAGTATCCTTAATTCAAACACATTGCCCTTTTTCTGAAGTTTATACCCTTATCAAGACACACCATTTAGTAATATCATTTACCTAGTCATCTGAAACTGTCGTGCTGTCTAAGAATTTATGACCATCCTTTCAGAACTGCACTGTGACCTTACCCATGCCAATCTCAACCCTACACAACATACCACATTTCCCATGCTATCCTATGATAAATATGAGAACTTCACAATCCCTTCCGAGCCACAATTAAATATATACTCAACTAGTCAAGAACTTTCCATTTGATCCCATCTAGGAGAAAATCACTATACATCCCATGCTCCTCATGCCAGCAGAAATTATACATCACTAACCATGGTAGAAATTATCAAGAACTCTACGAATCCCCTTTTGCACAAAACCGAACCATCAGAACTGACTCCTTCTAACTCAACCAAGCTACACAAGCAACCAAAGCCTAAGAGTATTGCCACGTAACACCTGTGGAAACCCACCGCTTCATAAGCACTCAAGAACCGATCATATCCATTACCATGCCAATCCGGCCTACTACCAAGCTATCCCATCTATCCGAGTTTCCTTTTGATTTATCTTCAACTTGATACTCTTTCTTGATATAACACCACAATTCCTCAACCCAGACTCACCATACGAGACCCAAGCATGAAACCACACCGTCTAAGGATCATAAGCCGCTGAATACTCTCTTAAATATTCCCAAAAGTGCCACCTTCAAAATACATACCCTGAAGGGACATCCTGCGAATCCAAAGCCATTACCTTTACCTTCCTGATACTGATATATAAAATCCCATAACGATATAGAAATACCACGAGTCTTGACACCCTCCAATGCAAACCTCAGTTTCTAGCAAAATATACAACTTCAAAATCTCCAATTGCTACATGTAAATATCTTGAACCCATTAGAACCACTCTCGAGAGTCATCCACTCTACTCAAATCGCAGTTAGAGTGATCAAATGAACCGAACAACCTGTGCCTCATTACCACTCCGACACCGCAGAATGTAACCTCATTCCAATACAACCAAGCAACTTCCTGCCCTATGCACCAAGTATCCTTTACCAACGACAACTCAAGACATTCCGTGATTCTCACACACCTATGAAGCATACTATAACCTTTCTCATGAACTTTCCTTTCTTGAGCCATCCCCGATCTCAATCTCCATAGGCCATAACCGATTCACCCGTACGCCTTAACTGGAACCAACATAGCACATAACCGCGCAGTCAACTAATCGATGGCAGACTCCCCCACTTGGCTCGAAGCCATAGATCAAAACACACACGATAACTCATAATGCTTATACTTTATTACTGTTATAATACCATAGTGAGATTAAACTCAATCCTTCATAAACTCATGAAACACCGACCATCTAGTACTTTAAATCTTCTACAAATCTCGCATTCACTCTTGCAATAGTTAAACCCACTCTCTTAGGAAACCCAAATTTAAATTGCAACACATATTTTTCACTGGTAACGGAGATCTTCCAACAAACAGCATAAGGATCACACAAACTTCAGAACAATTTGCAGGAGATAACCCACCTGCTTCGCCTCCAACTAAAATCTCTTTATACCCTTCCACCGTCATAGACATTACGCAGTCACTTAATCTTACGGAGTCTGAGCTCATAGCGCAACATGAAATTTAATTCACTCCCAATTAGGACACATGAAAAGATTCTTCACACACCCATAACTTGGGGCTATACCTCAAATTGGGATGGAAATCAAGCACCTAATAGTTCTTCTATCCTCCAGCGGACCCTTCTCGTCGCTTCCAAATCATATGATTACATCTCGCAGTCATAACATACTCATCGCATAGCCATCCGGTCATTAGTTCTACTAACAGGGACGCTACCGAACATATAAGTTCAAAAACACGTGCTCAACAATCAGCACCTATAGGAAAAAAACCGGCCTCGAGTCCTCCACACTGGCCTAACATCAACACACAGAGATCACATCTCTCCACTCAATCAGGGAATCACAAGCCATCGATGCACATATGATACTGAGCGCTCGTTCGCGCATACGAATGCGTGGAAGGAATTCGAAGAGTTATATTCCAAGTTGAATCAAGGACGCATGATAAGAGTTCAAGAATGTGAAGTTTTTCCTAAAGGTTCTGCAGCCTCTCGAGGATAAATACAGACGCCTCCGTACCGATCCGCGAGACTCTACTAAACCTGCTCATGACTCGTGAGACCTATGAAACCTAGGCTCTGATACCAACTTGTCACGACCCTAAACCCGGACCCGGTCGTGATGGCGCCTCTCGTGAAGAAAAGGCCAGCCGACACACTTCCAATTTACTTTAAGCAATTTAAAATAATAAATACTATGTCTTTTACAAAAATAAAATCCAAAAATATCAGTAAATTGTATAATTTGCGGAATTAAAAACCAACACAGCCCGACATCGAGGTGTCACCAGTCATGAGCATCTAAAACCATACTACAAGTCTGAAAGTATACTCCACTACTACCTAACTGAATCAGAAAAGAAATAAGATAGAGGGAGATTGCACTGGGTTGCGAATCGCCAAGAAGCTACCTAGTAAATCTCCGAAGACCTGCTGGAACTATCAACCCTCAGTAGCAGGGCCTGTAGCGCCCGAATCTGCACACAGGGGTGCAGGGAGTAAAGTGAGTACTCCAACTCAGTGAGTAATAAAAATAAATGAAGACTTAGTGATAGGAAATCACGAAAAGTACATCAACATGTTGTATAGAAGCAGTACAAAACCAGTAAGAAAGCAATGAAGCTGTGAAATCTCTTAAGCACCTTAGCTCAGTTTAAAACTTCTTCAAAAATGGCTTTTCAACAGTTAAGCAATTGAATGCAAAGCAATTAGAATAGATAAGCATAAAAGATTTGCCCCTCGGGCACAATTACACAATTAAACAGGTAAATGATAGGTAAATAAGAAAGATAACCACATAAAGGTTCGCCCTTCGGGCACAATGTCAACAAATCCGCCCCTCGGGCAATATCAAAGAACAATACCAGCCCCTCGGGCTATATCTCAGAACCATACCAGCCACTTGGGCTATATCTCACATCACAATGGGTACCCGCGCTCACTGGGGGTGTGCAGACTCCTGGAGGGGCCTCTTACGGCCCAAGCGCAATATCAAGCCATCTCGTGGCATCATAAACAGGCTCTCGGCCTCATATCAATATCAAGCCACCTCGTGGCGCATAATCTCAGGCCCTCGGTCTCATTATCATAATCAGTATATCACTGCTGCGGCGTGCAGCCCGACCCAAAAGTATCCTCACAATACAGGCCCTCGGCCTTACTCAGTCAGAATCTCATAAGCCCCTCGGGCATCAGTAAAATATGAAGCTCAGCTCAAATATCTTTGAAAATATCAATTAATGTGTTTAAAACAGAATAACATAGCTGAGTTTTTTTAAAATAGTGGAAATATAGCATGACTGAGCACAAGTATGAAATCAAACAGTGAGGAAAATATCATTAACAATCCCCTAAGGGTTCAAACAGTTGGCACGAAGCCCAAATATGGCATTTAGCCCAAAGTATAATAATATCAAACAATTAGCTGCCAATTATACAGAAAAATAGTCATTCGGGATGGACTAAGTCACAATCCCCAACAGTTCACGACCCCACACTCGTCATCTAGCATGTGTTTCACCTTAATATAGCACGACGCTGTGCAACCCGGGGTTTCATACCCTCAGAACAGCATTTAAAATCATTACTCACCTCAATCCGGCCCGAAATCTAGCTTGCAATGCCTTTGCCCCTCGAATCGGCCTCCAAATGCTCCAAATCTAACCAAAATCAGTATATTATCATCAACATACGCTAAAGGAATGAAGCCCAATCGAAAATTATCAAATTATATCAAAAATCCCGAAATTGGCCAAACCCTGCCCCGGGCCCACATCTCGAAATCCGACGAAACTCACAAAATCCGACAACACATTCAACCACGAGTCCAACCATACAAAAATTACTAAATTCCGATAACAATTCGGCCTCCAAATCTTCAAATCTTATTTTCAAATCCCTAGGTCCAAATCCCCAATTTACACCTCAAAAACATGTAATCTAGTCGGATTATTCAATGATAATTCAATATTATGGAATAGAAATGATCACAAGTGACTTACCTCAAGATTTCCCATGATTTCTTGCTCAAAAATCGGCCCAAGTCGTGTTCTTTCACCCAAAAAACGTGAAAATGAGCCCAAAAAAAAACCAGAACAGCATTAATAACCCGATTCTGGTCGCTAAAAGCCCCATTCCCGTCGCTAAAAGTGCTAAATTTTGTCGCTAAAGGTAAGCACCAGATCCCGCTGCACCAGCAATATTTATTTTCACTAAAAAGGCTCTAACTCCACCATACGAACTCGGAATTCGATGATTCTTCTTCCTATGAGTCACAAATAATAATACGAACATAGTCCTTCAATCGAAACTCAATTCGGAGCTCATTTGCTCAGTGTGATACCCATTTCGCTAGTTAAACAATTAACTCATGTTTCGCGTCAAAAACCCAATCGCGACTTGATGAAATTAGACCAAACTTTCCAGATCACTCCTATAATTCATTATCAAAATTCCGCAAGTCTCGAAATCAAATTTCGATCTCTAGAACTAAAAATGGACCTTTGGATCATTACATGCTTATGCTCAAAACGGCAACATCTTCCTAAAATTCTTCCAAAACTTATCCGAGCCTCATGGGACCCCAATCAAACATGCTAACACATCCCATGACATCATTCAAATTTGTTCCAGCCTTCGGAATGCTAAAAACAACATCAAAACATCGAATCACCCTCGGATTCAAGCCTAAGAATTTCAAAATTTCCGAATTCCGAATTCGTTCAAAAAGTCTATCAAACCTCGTCTGAATGACCTGAAATTTTTCACACACGTCACAAATTACACAACGGACCTACTCCAATTTTCGGAATTCCATTCCGACCTATATCAAAATCTCACCTATCAACCGGAAAACGCCAAAATTCAAATTTCGCCAATTCAAGCCTAATTCTACTCCGGACCTCCGAAACATATTCCGATCACGCTCCTAAGTCCCAAATTACCTAACGGAGCTAACCAAATCATAAAAATTCCTATCCGAGATCATACTCTAACAAGTCAAAACTTGGTCAAACCTTTCAAATTCTTAAGATTCAAACTGAGAACTATTCTTCCAAATTCATTCCGATCATCTTGAAAACCAAAACCGACGATTTAAATAAGTCATAATACATCACACGGGGCTAATCATGCCCGAGAACTGGCGAGCGAAGTGCAAAAGCTCAAAACGACAGGTCGGATCGTTACAGTCTTTCCTTTGGTGGAGTTTTGATAAAGCCTGGCAAAATATTCAAGCGCACGACATTCATGTTTCCAATGACCTTTTATACACATCGATGATAGTTATTGCCTTTGCCTCTTGAAGGATTATTTTGAGAATTCATATTGTTCGCCCGTTTATAATTACCACCATGATGACGATTATTATATCGTCCTTTTTCACGCCCATGTACATTCAAATGGTCTCGCTAATTGTTTTGTTTTCTTTCAAACTTATTACGTGTTGCTAGCACATTCGCTTCCCTAAATGGAGCGGATCCAGTGGGGCAGGCCTCGTGATTTTTCATCAAAAGAGTATTATGTTTCTCATCCACCAGAAGTCATGAGATCTACTTACAATATTTTTTAAAACCCCTTTCACGATATTGTTGTTGTAAAACCATATTTAAGGCATAAAAGTTGTAAGAGTCTTTTCCAATAAGTCCTCATTATTTATTGATTTTGCATATAATTTTAATTGGGAAGTTATTCTAAATATAACAAAGTTATACTCGCTTACGGTCTTAAAATATTGCAAACATAAGTGTATCCACTCATAACGAGCCCTTGAAAATATCGTTGCCTTAAGGTGGTCATACCTTTCTTGTAAACCAGTCCACAATTTAAGTGAATCTTTCACTGTCAGATATTCAGCTTTTAATCCTTCATCCAGATGATGACGAAGGAAAATGATAATTGAGCATTGTCCTGACTTGATATCTCATTACCATGAGTAATGGTGTCACCAAGACCTTTAGCGTCTAAGGAATTTCAACATCGAGAACCCATGATAAATAGTTTTTTCCAGAGATGTCCAGTGCCACAAATTAAAATTTTGATAAATTTGACATGGTGAAAGCTATCACAAAAAATAATGAATTAGAAATAATAAGAACAACAAAAAATAATTTATTGAATGCCAATAAATCAGAAACGTATGAGTTTAGTAGATCCTAACGATATATTTATGTAAATACACTTTAACTATCAATATTGATGCAAATATAAGTTTCTGCATACTTCACATATCATTGTGATTAACTTATATATTTATGGCACTAGAACTTAATGATAAAAGGCATGCTTCTACTTATCTAGCTTTGAAGTACAAAGACTTACAAAGTTAGTTACAATAGAAGCATAAACGGAAATCTAATCATTGAGCAAATTAGTTGGTATTCCAAGAAATAAATTTCCTACAAAACATGAAACGATATATCACAGTACTTTCATATTATCTAACATGTGTATGTTAACCCTTTTTCCTCATATGCCTTAAATATATTCATAAAGTAATGGGTAGACAAAAAACTGCAAATGCATATCTAAGCTAAATATACTCAAACAAAAGATTGTACCATCAGATATATTAGCAATGGCTTATCAAACGGACTAACCGAAAACGAAATGGTAAGTAAGAATTTGAACAATAAAAGGTATTATATGTGTGTTCATTAAGTTAAATGATACCTTAAATAGAAATTCAAAATCTAAGAAGAAGATTAGAGCGTCGTGTTGATAAAGTGTTATAAAATAAAAGTAATTAGTACAACTTAAACAAGAAACATAGATAGAAAGAAGGAATTTCTTCTTCAATTGTGTGTTTTTACCCATATGTTACAAAGCCTTTATGTAGGCGAGAAAGTGAAGAATCAGTATTGTAAAATAGTGAGAGAAATGGCTATTCCACCGTAAATGTAATGGGGCTTAGCATAGACATCCATATCTATTATTTTCAACCGGTTTTACTTTTTCTTTATTTTTTTTGCATAAGCATACGACCATAAGTTATGGAGTAATTTATTGTATACGGTAAAATCGGAGGGTCCAATTCCTTGTCATCGAGGCACCTCAAAAGATTGTCTCAAAGGTTCGAGGCTACGGCCGAGCCTCCTCCCTCGAGGTTCGTCGACGCTCGACCTTGGGGCAGTACTGACCACGGCTATGGTAAAAGTGGGGAGTTCCCAAGACATGTGACTAGGGCTGACAAAGTCTAGTGGGCTAGTTTAAACCCGAATCAGGACATCAACTAGCTGTCCCATCTCCATATATTTTGTACTATGTTAGGATTCTCCTCATATATAAAGGGGATCCTAGTCATTTTGTAAGGATCTGTTGCTCCATACTAAATACACAAGAACATTCTCCCTGCTCTCTAACGCATTCTCTTGATATCGTTGCTTCCATTTATTGTCTTCATTATTGTTCTTCATTTATATCTTATTATTGGCCATAAAGAGCCATTATTGGTTTTATCTTAACTGTTAGTCGTTCATTAATTTCCCTCGATAGCTCTCAGTCGAGCATCAGAATCAACCTCGAGGCCCCCGAATCGACAAGCTCGAGGCCCTGATTGCTAACCAATCGGTTTGGTTATCACCTTGTTTTAAACTCTTATCTCGTTTCTAAGTCTTTCACATAGCATCAACTTCCTAACAACTAGCATATAAATAGATCACGGATTTTTAGAGTCCCAAAATTAAATTTAATTATTATTACCATTTTCACGGTAAACAGTTTGGCGCCCACCGTGGGGCTAAAAATAATAGTGATTATTTTCTTGTTGGTTTTATTGCACAACGCAAGTTATCTTTCACACTTTTTTCTTGTCCACGATATTTGATTTCAGGTCAAAATGTCTGATTCACTAAACAACAACCTCGAGAACCACGGAGAAAATGTGTGGTTGTTCCAGGTGTTGGTGTGCCACCACGAAACCTTGAGAACACACCAAGAGCAATTCCAGTGGATGCGGTCTCACGCGACGCCCAACATGTCGATATAAGCTCCCACACTAACAGGAGTGTGCACCAAGGAGACCAACAAGAAGATCAGAAAACCCCAACTAGGGAAGAACGGGAGGTTAGCCTTCATGTTATTTTCGAAATATTGCAGGCACAACAGCTGGCTATTGCTCAGCTGCAAAGTCACCAGAAAACTCCTAGCACAGTAGCACCGGGGACGCTACCCCAGCCGAGCAGGTACCAGAGAGATCAAGCAATAATGGGTCGGCAGTCGATCCCGCCATTGTAAAGATGCTCGAGGATCTCACAAGAAGGATCGAATCGGGCAAGAAAATGATAGAAGCCTGTTTATCGTGAAAATGGTAACAACAATTAAATTTGTAAAATGGGATTCTAAAAATACATGATCTATTCCCGAGCTAGTTTGACAGGGTGAGTAGTGCTAAATGTGGAGTAAAAACAGTAAATATCGAGCTAGCCAAAAACGATAATCGAACCAGTAAGGGACGTTCCCGGGCTTAGGACAAGCCAGTAGATACCTCGGGGCCAGGCCTCGAGCCTACCTCGGCCCTATCGAAGATAACCTTATCGAGAGTAATCGAGAAGGGGATAACAGATAAGTATATGCATATAAGGCTTTATACCGTCAATCTTGAGCTAAATGACGAAGTATAAATGAAGAACAATAAAATGTTAGGGCGACCTCGGGGTCGAAGAGCACTGATAATTTAGAAGAAAGTGAGAGAGAGAGAGAGAGATATTATTGCTTATTGAAGAAGTGGAGCAACATCAGTCCTTTACAAGGTGGGGTGAATCCCCCTTATATAGGCGAGGGGACTCAATAAAACATGCATATATTATTTACAAGAGTAGAAAGATGGGACGGCCTATCGCTCGTCATCTCAGTAGGTTACAGATAGATCGGCCCTGTCAGGTGTAGCCATGCGCTCCGGAGTCATCTTCTCATACCCCTGACCTCAAACCCTGCTTCCTTTGATTCGGACCTCGACGAGCCCGGAGGCCGAGAACTTAATCACAGCCTTCCATCCTCGGGGTCTCGAGGGAGGCTTCCCGAATTATCTTGATAGCGAAAATCAAGTCTTCTGATTTTTACCGCGTACAGATAGTCTCCGCGTTTCTTATGACGAAGTGATAGGAAACAAAACTGAATTGTATCCTCGCAGCCTCGAGGTCATATTTGCTATGATGTCATTCATGTAAGAGCATTAAATGCCATATCCCCGGAAACCGCGCGGAGCCGCCGCTATACACGATGATCGAGGAGTTTTCGAACCATTGCAGGCTTGTCCCTTCCGCTTCCCCAATTGGATCCAATAAAACAATCTGATCATCAGATGCCGCTCATCTTTGCCCTTCCTCTAGGCTTGTGAACCGGATTCTTAATTTATTCGATACATTTTCATCCTTCTCTATTTTTCTTTTCGGAAGAGTTCCCTCATTATTTATGGCTAGGACTTCCAGGACGATACCCTGTCGGAACGATACTGCATCATCGTCCCAGTTGGCCAGGGGGTTGATAGGTCGGCCCCTCCTCTAGAGCAGTGGATCCCGTCCGAGTTTGATACGTCGAACGATTTCGGTGTCGAGGCTCCCGCGTCCAAGCCGGGCTGATGTGAGCACGTGTCTTGATATATTAGTGTCATGACTAATGTTGAAAGAGTGAAAGTGACTGCCGATGGAATGAGACAGCAATAGTGGAAATTCCTACCTCCGGCGAAGATATTACAAGGAGATCGCGCATTGAATTTCGGGGCCTCCGGGGCACCGCTCCGGATGTAGGCCTTCCTCGGGTACCTCGAAGACCTTATTGATCTGGGCGTAGATGGTCCCTTTGCGCCGCGTGAGATAAATCTTTGCTTCTCCTCTGGCGCTTGTTTGCTTTTACGCCCTTCGGGATTTTTAAATGCCTTCTATTGCTTGTGGGCCGTTGTAGTTTGCCGTGATAGCCTGTTTTGGTCCCCAACAGATGGGCAAGGCTCTTTCCTCCTTTCTTTTTTATCGTTCATTTGGCTTGATGTGGGACCGACCGAATAGGCTCGAGTTGTCGGGGCTTGTTGGTTTGTTTGGAGATCTTGCATCAAATTTTGTAGCCTTTGGGAACGATACCCCGGATGAAGGTCATCCTTGGACGCCTCGGTGGGTCTTGTTGATTTTGATGTGGACAATTCTTTCAAAGAGTGTAAGGTTGGCTCCCGTTCGAGGAGTTTGACTATGTACGGGGCGCTTCCTCGGGGCCTTGTCGAGTTTTGTGAGATCGGAGCTTCCCGGGTCTGCTCCTTCGGAGAAGGAATCGCGACCCCGGGCGCGCGCCTCGCATCTGGCATTGGCGCCATAGAGCTCATTGCGGCCCTGCTTCTTGGCGGACGAAGGTTCCAAATGTGAAACACTGCCTGGAGCTTGGAGATAATTTGTGTGAATCCTTGAGCTTGGTTGTCTGTTGTCAGATATTTCTTGGGTCGGGTATTGACCCGTCGATCCGTATCGAAGCCATTGGCTTCCTGGAGCTAACATCTGGTGGGCGACTTTGCCACTGTCTTTTGTATATAAGAGGTGTAGCTTCGGCCTCTTTGCAAGACTTCGCTATTTTTGGGCAGCTGTTCTCACATCTCGACATAGGGCTCCCTATCTTCTAAAGCGTGGAAAGCGTCTGCGCTTCTTTGCTTTATTTTGTTAGTTCTGCTTCAGTTATGGCGACCACTTCGGACCCGTTGAGGAAAAAGGCAGGGAATGTCGTTCCCGGTATTGGATAGTCGAAGGGCTTCGCTCTGGAGACGGCGTCCTTGATGAGAGAGGAATACATGGAGATGGCGAGGCGATATTACGGGTGGAGCGAGGGGATGACACTGTGGCTGCTTTCCCCCCGTGAAGGCATCGCGGACTCTGCTGATGGGTTTTTGAGCGTGTACTTATACCCTTTTGCATTTGGCCCTCTCGATAAGGTTGTGCTCGACTATTGCTTGAAGTATCGGGTTACCTTGGCGCAAATTCATCCGTCGCTTTGGCGAACGGTGCTGATGATGAGGTTGAGTTCACGCTTGATCATCTCATCAGGTTGTATCGGCCTTTCCACCATCGAGGACTGCTAACCTTGAAGGATCGCTCACCCACGCCCTTCGTTGTTGACGATGATGAAGGTGGAGATCGAGGGTGGGCCAGTTGGTTTGTCCGAGTTAGGACGACCGATGTCACCCCCGTGGAGTTCCCGCTGTTCCCTGAAGGGTGGAATTATGCGCGTAAGTGTGGCGCTTTGCCGTTCCTTTAGTTTTTGTTTATAGCAAAAATCGGCCAAGTAATCAGTATTATTCCCTTTGTTGCAGCAACATCGTGGGCGCCGGGCCAAGTTCACGATCTGCCCGGCTGGGTTCGGAGGCTGGTGACCCATTCATCTTGCGATAAATGCAGGTGGCGAGCTATGTCTCGCATCATGTGGGGGTGGATCATCAAGGTATGCGCGTATGTAGCTTTTCTGTTCTAGTTTCTCTTCTTTAAGTTACTTGTCTGTAAAAAGGGAAACAGAACAAAGCTTTTCCCTTTATTAGCCAACATTTTAAGTGGTAATGGAAGAAATCTTTGTTCCGTTCCGTGGAATTAAGAATGATCTCAAAGAAAGACTGTTGTGCTACAAGCAAGACTGGACTGGTGGTCTCCATGGAGGTATCAGGTTCGTTAATTTTACTTAAGCTGAAGTGAAACTGAACAGTAAATGATTTTGTATATTAGCTGAGGAGATTTGAGTATTATTCTTATTATCTTCGGCGTTCTGTCTGTTTAAAAGCAACACTCTAGGCTTCTTTGCAAGGAGAAAGAAGTTGAGCTGCAGCATTGGCGATATGAGGCGTATCGGGACTCGAACTATGAGAGCTATTTGGTGGAGCAGGTAACTTCCCGCAGTGTGTTCTTCGCTTCCCTTTAATTTTCAAGGCAAACTTCTTCTTGCCGTGCTAGTTGTAAAAAAAAGACAGAGGTTGTGGATCACCTCAAGGGTGAGGTGAACCGTGTCAGGGCAGCCTGTGAGGAACTAAGGAACCAGGTGCGAGCTCAAGCTTTGGAGGAGGCGAGTGCTTCAGCCAAGATTCCTGCCTTCGAGGCCCAGCTCAACTTGTCCCGAAGTAACGCAAAGGTTCAAGCGGATATGATCGAGAAATTGGAGTCTGAACTCTCGAAGGTCAGGGGCGAGATAGTTGACACCCGGGCGAAAGCGGCGCTGAGCCGAACCAGGGCGGATCAAGAGATGGCGATTTGAATAAAGGAGGCTACTAATGCCCAATTCGAGTTGAGGCAAGCCCTTGATCGTGAGAAGGGGATCGAGGAATATGTTCACTACCGATCTCGGAGAGAAGTGTTCGAGGAAGTTGGAGCGAGAGACTTTATCCTCTCGGAGGAATCGGCTCAACCAAGGGCGGACGAGCGTGATGCTCGATCACTCCTTGCAGGTGTTGCAGAGGACGATCTTGATGGGTTGTATCCTTTTGGTACAAAGTATAGCTCCTACTATTTTGTATTTTGGTCTATGGCGCGCGCAAAGCGTGCCTGTAGACGGAGAATGTTTTTGTCGTAGGTAATGTAAGGAGAATTTCAAAGCGTTATTCGTTTTGTACCTTTTTCTGTCGTTGCTCTTTATCGTGTAGATTGGTTTATGGGATCGGTCCCTGAGCTGTAGTATGGCTCGGACTCTGATTGGCCTTCCGGCTTTTTCCCGTCTTCATGGGCGGAGGGTGATGACCCTATGTGCTCCTGGACCGAAGCATTCTTGCGGGCGCGTGGCCTGGGGATTTGACGCGACTGTTGATAGCGTCGTCAGGGCCGTACTTTTAGGCGTATAGTGATTGAATTGCCCTCAGGTTCATTAGTCTCCGAATCGTGTTGCGATTCGAGATGTAATTGGCCTTTGATCCTTTCGGGGGCTCAGGTTGGCGATAGTGTTTTTCGTTTCCTGTCCTTGGGCTTTTGGCGATTTTCTGGGTCAAATCTCCGAGTCGCGTTGCGACTTGGGCTGTAATTGACCCTTGAATCTTATTTGAGCTTTCAATCAGTGGTGATAGCCTTTCTGTTGTTTGGTCATCGAGACCTTTTAGTATGAGGCCCAGAGGCTTGCTTAGCCGGAGACGATGGCACTTACACTGTATGGCCGTAGAGACCTTTTGATATGAGGTCCGGAGGCCTTGTTTAGTTTAACTATTTTGGATCTGGTCTCCGAATCGGGTTACGATTCGAGCTCACTTTAATCCTCAAGTTGTCAATTTTATTTGATGGTCGTAGAGACCTTTCGGTGTGAAGCCCGGATGGTTTGCTTAGCCAGCGACAATGGCACTTACGCTGTTTGATGTGAGGCCCGGAGGCTTTTGTAGGCTTTGTTTTCCTCTCGTTAAGGTCTTATTAATTATTTTGCCTGACCCATCATCGGTTCTAAAGAACCTCGATTACAAGTCGTAATCGGCGATGTTTTGAGCACCTCAGAAGGTTCATAGCCCATAGGTCGAGTAGATCGACGCTTTTTCGATTTTGGAGCCGACATGGTCGGGACTCGTTTTTTGCCTGTTGAGGGAAGCCTGTGTTTTAACTGATTCTTTCCGAAGTAGATTCGGAGGATTTTTTAGCAACAGTCGGGCGTCCCCGAGTCGCGTTTTTTGGGCTGCAGCAGCCGTTCCGACCGTAGTCGTATGCATTTGCCTGGGGCCATTTTTGATCCCGAGAAGCAGTTTTAGGCGTCCACACCGAGGGTATGCCCTTTAGGGATTCTTACAAATGCGACGTGTAGCCTAAACTGCGGGATTTTTCATGTCTGTTGAGGTCTTATAGTTTATCATACCTGTTGAGGTCTTACAGTTTAGGGAGAATGGATCTGGTCTTGCCGAGGCTGCCCGTTAGGGTCTTACAATTTCGAATTTTCCAGTGTGTGGGGATTGGCGACAGTCTCCGAGTCATCGAGTTTGCTTGAAGACAGCTTCTCGTGAGCTCGGAGCTGTTTTCCAGAGGCTTGGTGAGCCAGGAGTTCCGACCCTGGGGTCGTGCAAGTTGTCGAGTTGCTCATGGTGAGTCTTCGAATATATCGGATCATTTTAGGCCTGAATACCGCCTTTCTGTAGTC
This sequence comes from Nicotiana attenuata, assembly GCF_001879085.1. Lineage (NCBI taxonomy): Eukaryota > Viridiplantae > Streptophyta > Magnoliopsida > Solanales > Solanaceae > Nicotiana > Nicotiana attenuata. Next base: position 43,846 of record NW_017670445.1, read on the forward strand.
TTGGGACCATATCGCGAGGGCTTTGTGAGCCCGGAACCTCGACCCTACGGTCGCGATGTAGCCGAATTGATTAAGTCTCCGAGCGTTTCGGGACATATTTGATGTAGAGGTTTTTTTTTTTGGGGGACAAGCCGAAATATTTTTCTTCGAGGCGTCGAATGCTTGGAAAATATTGTTTATTGCTTAGCGAAAATATAAGCTGTAAAATACATGTTGTTCTGTTGTTGTGAGTCTGGTCTACATGGGTGTGACTCTCCTGATTTATCCGATGTGTTTCTATGGTTCCATATTGGAAAAGAGAGAGAGATCGCGGACTTGTTGGTTCCCTTCTCTGGGGACGTGCAGTCCTTCTAATAATCTCGTTGGCGAAACCCTCTTCCTAATAGAAACCCAATCAAGGAAAGAATGCCAGGTGGCCCCATGGTGGCCGCGGATGCTCGAATCGGGATGCAGAATCACTGAATGCCTCGGCTGCCTGCCTACGTACAGATTAGCAACAAGAAAAGAAAAAGGGAAATGATAAAAGGATGCTAGTTCCTGGGAATATGCCCCTCGGCAGCCGTATTCCTCGTCCGGCCAGGCCGGGTCGAAGACGCGAGTGCTCTTACCCTTTGACCTTATTTGAGGATAACGCCGGTCATGGGCATAAGGCGAGGAATCTCCCTCTATCACTTGTAGCCAGATGCTTTGGCTCCGCGTCGATCGTGGAGTTTCACACCCCTGGAGGAGTAGGGTCGGGGATGTGTCCCAGGAGACGTATTCGCCGTTGTCTGGACAAAGCATCCGCATACTTTGTCACCTGACGTATTAGCCCGAGCTCGGGCGGGCCGCGCTGGGGAAGCAATTTGGTTGTTGTGGCAATCGCCATTGGGGACACATTACCAATACGTTAATGCGATGTCGAGGTGGAGTCTCGGCGTCCTTTTTCCTCGAGCGAGAGGGTGTCATTGGGGAGTACTCCCCGAGATCGTTCCCTTCTAGCGACGGGCGCTTGCATTCTACTTTCTACGGATCTTAGTGGGGTACCGCCATCCTTTAAAGGTCGTGACGATATGCCGCGGCTTGCCGGCTCTGGTTTGTTCGATTTCCCCTTGTCTGTTGAGCTGGATCCGGGTTCGCTTGCTTGGCGATGCTTTGTGGTCACCTTTGTTAGATGGCGTAGTTACTGCTCTCTTGGGTCTGTAACTCCGATCATTTCTTGACTCTCGTGGCGGGCCACGGTTTCCTTGGGGGGATTTTGATCTAATGGGTCCGAGCCACCTGGAGTTTCCGGCTTTACTTATGGTGACCACTATGCTTGGAACTGCAACGTTGAAATCGAACCTTATCAGGTGAGGTTTCCTTGCCGGTCGTGTTTCGTTGAGTCTGGTATCATTGGGGGTTCCTCGAAGGTGTCATCTTCGGGCCGCCGCCTTGTTGTTGTGAAATGTGTTGTGCCTCGGATCGTTTCTTCCGTTCGCGCCATCTGGACGATGACTCCGTTCGTTCAGTGCCGGCTTCTCTGTTGGGGATCTGCCTGGATACACTGATCCAGCGGGGGTCTCTCGAGAGTTATTCGCGGCTCTGACCTGGGTCCGGTGTTGGCTGCTGGTATATGACCAAGCCTCGACCGGATATTCGGCTGAGCTTCGCTCGAGTTGCTCCGGAGCTGCCGGGTATGCTTTGTTTGGGTTTTGGGCGAAGGCCCGTGCCACCCTACTATTCGGGACCGGGAGTGGTCTCGTTTGTCTTGTCTGATAACGGGGCGCGGCTTCCCGCGATATTTTATTTCTTCTTCTTCTCCCGGCCTTCGGTGCGTTGAGCTCTTCTAGCATTATTTTGATGGCGTTGGCGCGTGCTTCCACGGATCGTGATAGTATGGTGAGCGAGTTCCCGAGGTCGGGTGTCAAACAATGATGCCGCGTCGTGGTTTCTTCCGGGGGGATTTTTTCAAATCTACTCATCGGGGCAGGCCTGAGTTCTCCATTTTGGGGGGTCATCGTTCCTGAACGGGCGTGCGTGAGTGGTGATGTACCTGTGAGGACTTGAGGTCCTGTCGTCCCCAGGGAATTTCGCTGTTTCTGACTTCTGCGAAATGAGTCCTGGGACCGTATCCCCGGGAGACGGTTGCTGTAGGAGTCTTCGCGAGTGTGAGTCGATCTTTTCGATAATGTCCTCTAGCATCCTTACCGTTACAGGATAGGTCGTTGGTTTGTCATTGCCCGATACCTTGGATACTAGCTCGGGGCGGGTAGATATTTTGGGTGCTATCGCGCCAAGAGTCTCCGGGCGGCTCTGCAGCTGAGAGATAGCCAAACGTTGTTCCTGCAACATTTCAATAATAACACGAAGATCAACTTCCCGTTCTACCGGGCTGGGATTTTTCGGGTTTCCTATCGGTTAGCGTGTTGTGTGCCGCCGACGACGTGCAAGACTTCGTTACCCCGCTGTGCGGCGTATGAATCCGTATCCACTCGGACCGATCTGGATGCGTTACCGGGGGTCTTGCAGTGTCGCGCCAGCTGTTAGGATGGCTACATTGTTTTCCTTGCGATTTATGGGTTTATCGTCCTCGATTTCCCTTATCGAGCTGACCATTAACCTGAAATCGAAAGGTCTTGGGCAAGAAAAAGTGTGAAAGATATCGTGCGTTTAAGTGACGAAACTAGCAAGAAAATAATCACTATTTGTTTTAGCCCCACGGTAGGCGCCAAACTGTTTACCGCGAAAATGGTAACAACAATTAAATTTGTAAAATGGGATTCTAAATATACATGGTCTATTCCCGGGCTAGTTTGAGAAGGTGAGTAGTGTTAAATGTGGAGTAAAAACAATAAAGATCGAGCTAGCCAAAAACGATAATCGAACCAGTAAGGGACGTTCCCGGGCTTAGGACAAGCCAGTACATACCTCGGGGCCAGGCCTCGAGCCTACCTCGGGCCAATCGAAGATAACCTTATCGAGAGTAATCGGGAAGGGGATAACAGATAAGTATATGCGTATAAGGCTTTATACCGTCAATCTTGAGCTAATTGATGAAGAATAAATGAAGAACAATAAAATGTTAGGGCGACCTAGGGGTCGAAGAGCACTGATAATTTAGAAGAAATAGAGAGAGAGAGAGAGAGAGAGAGAGAGAGAGAGAGAGAGAGATATTATTGCTTATTGAAGAAGTGGAGCAACATCAATCCTTTACAAGGTGGGGTGAGTCCCTCTTATATAGGCGAGGGGACTCAATAAAACATGCATATATTATTTACAAGAGTAGAAAGATGGGACGACCTATCGCTCGTCATCTCAGTAGGTTACAGATAGACCGGCCCTGTCAGGTGTAGCCATGCGCTCCAGAGTCATCTTCTCTTATCCCTGACCTCGAACCCTGCTTCCTTTGATTCGGACCTCGACGAGCCCGGAGGCCGAGAACTCGATCACAGCCTTCCATCCCCGGGGTCTCGAGGGAGGCTTCCCGAATTATCTTGATAGCGAAAATCAAGTCTTCTGATTTTTACCACGTACAAAGCCAACGATAAGAAGGTCGAAACCTACAACTCCAGGGTCGACCAAATTCCAGGAGCACCCCCGATCTTGAAAGGTGTGGACTCAAAGAAGTTTGTACAGAAGCCATTCCCATAGGAAGCGGCTCCGACACCCATTCCAAAGAAGTTCAGATTACCAGATCTTCTGAAGTACAACGGTACCTCGGACCCAATGAGCACGTTACCGCTTACATCTGTGAAGTAAAGGGCAAGGACCTAAGGGACGACGAGATCGAGTCCGTCCTACTGAAGATGTTCGGGAAAACACTTTCTAAAGGGTCAATGATGTGGTATCACAACCTGGCCCCAAACTCTATAGACTCATTTGCCATGCTGGCAGATTCCTTCATAAAGGCACATGCCGGGGCCATCAAGGTGGCCACAAGGAAATCCGACGTCTTCAAAATCAAGCAAAGGGAGAACGAGAGGCTGCGAGAATTTGTGTCTTGCTTTCAAATGGAACAAATGGAACTACCATCAGTCTTCGACGACTGGGCAGTGCAGGCCTTCACTCAAGGTCTGAATGAACGAAGCTCGGTGGCTTCGAAGCAGCTAATGCAGAATCTTGTTGAATATCCCGCGGTGGCCTGGTCGGACGTTCACAACCGACATCAATCGAAAATCAGGGTCGGGGACGACCAACCACGAGCCCCCTCCGGCTTAGAATATCCCAACAGGCTTCCAACAAAAGACCCGAAGCGAAATAAAGAAATGTACCAGCCATACACTGAAGACAGGAGAAACGCCCAAGGCGCAACCCACCTCGCAACGATCGAAGGATAGACCGAGGATAAAATCCTCGGGGACTCATCAACAGAGCCGGATTTGATAGGAACGAGGGGCCAACAGAGGCACCTCGCTTATCAAAATACAACTTCAACGTCGATGTATCAGATATTGTGTTCACTATCAGCAAAATCAGAGACGCTAGGTGGCCCAGGCCTGTGCAATCAGATCCTTCACAAAGGAATCATAACTTAGTGTGTGAATTTCACAACACGCACGGCCACAGGACAAAGGACTGCCACCAGCTCCGAAAAAAAGTAGCCAGACTACTCAATAAAGGTGACCTCCGAGAATTCTAAGCGACCGGGCCAAAAATCAGTTTCGGGAAAGAGAGGCGGCCAAGAAGAACGAAATGAATGAGCCACAACATGTCATCCACATGATCTTGGGAGGCATCGATGCCCCACAGGAACCCGTGATGAGAAGGACAAAAATATCCGTCACCAGAGAAAAACAAACCCGGGGTTACATACCCGAGGATGCTCTCACGTTCAGTGACGAGGACATTGAGACCTTGTCTCAGCCTCACAATGATGCATTGGTAATCTCTTTCCTTGTAAATACATTTCAGATTAAACGTGTACTTGTAGATCCAGGTAGCTCGGCCAACGTTATCAGGTCGAGGGTAATAGAGCAGCTCGGACTACTTGACCAGATCGTGCCCGCCACTCGAGTCCTCAACAGATTCAACATGGCAAGTGAAACAACGAAAGGAGAAATCACCCTCCCAGTCAACATGGCCTGCACAACCCAAAATGTCAAATTCCATGTCATCGAAGGGGACATGAGGTACAACGCTTTGTTAGGGAGGCCGTGGATACACTTCATAAGAGCAGTACATCCACCCTCCATCAAATGATGAAATTCCCGACAAAGGATGGGATTAAAACCATCTACGGGGAACAGCATGCTGCAAGAGAATTGTTCGCGGTGCATGATGTGGCGCCGACACCAGTACCTCCACCCGCAAAGGAGCCAAAGGGTAATCAAACAGTGAAGTAGCGACAGCAAACTACATCTTCGGTTAAGCCCGATTAAACAAAGCAGAGGACCATACCGCGTCCTCATCACAAGCGAAACATTGCCAGCACATTCTACACTATGGTATAACCATCTCCCTTTTTCACTTTATACTTCATACTAACCCTTATGCAGGCGTCCGACCGAGGCAGTCAAAATGCTAACCCATCTCGAAGACCTTAAGGTTTTAAAGCATCCGTTGCACTATTTTCCTTTGACTGGGTTTTTATCCCGGAAAGGGTTTTACCGACTAGGTTTTTAACGAGGCAACATCCACATGCTACCTAAGGAAGACTCAACGAGTATTCAAGGTTTCTTTAGCAACCAACCTCAAATACTGGTGGGCATCCCCCCCCCCCCCCCACCAGAAGGACATCCACTCAGAAAAGCCAAGAAATGCCGAATGGGGTCCCAATAGGAAAATGATGTATCGGGCCAAACGGTCGAACGAACCGTGTCCGTATAGGATAGCTGGGCCCCTGACAGCGAAAACATGTATACTTGTACCAAGTAATCGAAGAATACTTTTCATGAAAGCATTTCACGCTTCAAAAGAAACTCGGCATTTTCGCAAAAATGATTCCTCTGTCAAAGACGTTCCGAACACTCAAGGACTGCCGTCAACAATTCAACACCTAAACAACCCCCGGGTCGGAACTCCAGTATCATAAGCCCTCAACGAGGCAACATCAAAATCACAAAAGGTCTCCAAAGCCGAAAGTGTCCCGAACACTCGGGGACTGGCGTCAAAATCTCAAAAATCGCACGGCCTCCGGGTCGGAATCTCCGAAATTAAGCCCTCAACGAGGCAATACCAAGTTTAAGAGTAATGGATCCCGAGCCAAGATACCCTCGATGACTCGAGGATTGTTGCCAATCACCACTCATTAAAAACTCGAGTCCATAAGACCCCAAGCGGGAAGACTCGGTCTCGTATGACCTACATAAGGCAACAACAATATCTGTAAGACCTTTAGCGAATCATGTGTACTAAGTGATAATATCTGTAAGACCTCGAGCGAGGTATGAACCATAATTGTACCAAGTATCTAAAACTGTAAGACCTCAAAGGCATGAAAAAATTGTAAGACCTCACTAAAGGCATAAACTCGATCTCAAAGTTAAGGCTATATATCGAACTTGTAAGACCCCTCAAAAGCATACCCTCGATATAGACGCCGAAACTACTTCACTCAGGATTAAAAATGGCTCCGGCCAAGCACAAATGACTACAGTCACAAGGCTATACCGGCCAAACTAACGCGACTCGGGGACGTCCGACCGTTGTTACAAAATCACATACCTTCAATTACTTCGAATCTACTTCGAAAAGAACCGGTTAAACAAGCTACCCTAAACACAGGAAAAAGAGCTTCGAACATGTCAGCTCCAAATTACAGGCTTCGAGTTACTCAGCCTCCAAGCCAAACCTCCCGAGGTGCTCGATCATTGCCATATAACGACTCACAATCGAGGTTTTTTATTGAACCGCTGAAGAGTCAGGCACACATTATTTCAAAAAGTCCTTAATTCGGTAAAAATAAAGCCTATAAAAGGTTGCATCGACCCAAGGCGTAAGAGCCATTCTTGCCAGCCCACAGAAATCCAAAAACTTGAAGATCGAATGAGCTCGAGTCGAAACCCTATTCGGAGACTGAACCCAAAACAGTTAACTAAAAGTGCCTAAGAGCAAAAGCGTAAAAGCCATTGTCGCCAGCCTACATAAAAGGTCACATCGACCCAAGGCGTAAGAGTCGTTGTTTCCAGCCCACACAAATCCAAAAACTTGAGGGTCGAATGAGCTCGAGTCGAAAGCCGATTTGGAGGCTGAACCCAAAACAGTTAACTAAAAATGCCTAAGAGCAAAAGCGTACGAGCCATTATCGCCAGCCCACGTAAAAGGTCGCATCAACCAAGCGCGTAAGAGCATACGGGCCAGCCTAATGAGCCTCAGGGCTATATCGCAAATATAAGGATTCCTATCAACTCAAAGACCAGTTCATCTGGTTAAATTCGAGACAGAAAGAGATACAGCAGAAATAAAGCGGCAAGGTTTTCTCCTGTACACATATACGAAAAAACACAAGCTCCACCTACAAACGTGCTTTGAAAATGCTATATACAGAATTAGAAAGCAAAATCTATGTCCCCCTGGGGGATATGGCCCTTCGGCATCATCTTCACTATTTCGGTGTCGGACAGAAGTAACCGAGCATCACGCTCGTCTGCCCTCGCTCGCGCCAACTCCTCCGAGAGGACAAATTCCCTAGCACGGATCTTCTCGAGAATTTTTCTCCGAGACTTACAACGAGCATATTCTTTGATCATGTCTTCACGGTTGAGGGTTCTTCTCAGCTCAGCTTGAGCATCGGCAGTGTCCTTTGAATAGACTGCTATCTTCTGGTCAGCCTTAGTTTGGCTCATTACGGGTTCAGCCCGCGCATGAACGACCTTGGCCTTGACCTTCAAAGTTGTGCCTCAAAGGCAGAAGCTTTAGCCAGAGCACCTTTCCCTTCTGAAGCCTGAACCTCCGCCTGAGCTATTAGCTCATCATGCTCGCGCTTGGCTCGGCCAGCTTCAACCCGAAGGCGCTCCAGGGCCTCCGTCTTTTTCTGCAATTGAGATAAACAAAATATTAGCCTCAGGAGCTAGACGGAGGAACACACACTCACTCAGGACAAAAAACTACCTGCTTCTTCAAGTAGCTCTCATAATTCAAGCTCCGACTCGCCTCATACCGTAAGTGTGCCAATTCGACTTCCTTTTCGTCGCAAAGGAGCCTAAGGGATCTCTCATCCAAAGATTTCCGCAGCATGGCCTCACGGCGAAGCAGTTCGGACTTAAGCTTGTCGAAGGCCTGCAAAAGAAAACTTAATAAGAAAGGGAAGGCGCAAAACTCAAAAGGCATGTGCCGAAACTCACCATAGAGTGAAGCCGCTGGGATTCCTCGAAGGCAGAGCGCACATCTGCTAACCTAGCTCCCTCAGCCCCAAAAGAGTCGACTCCGGTCGAGGCACGACCGCTCGGTGCATGCAACCCCGGGTTTTGAGTATCCTTCGAAGTACTTTCGACGGAAAAAGAAGACGACAGCGACGAAGAAACCATCTTTCCAAAAACAGGAACCACGGGTGCAGCAGGCTCAAACAGTACTTCCACGCCGGGGCCCCGGTCCAGTGTCGCCCTGCTTTGAGCACCATCGCCCTGCAAGGTCATCTCTCGCTTACTGATATCATTCTTTAGCCCGAAAGCTAGCAACCCTTCCCCCTCTCCAAGGGAGCACGGCCTCGCCTCAGAAGGCTCCCCAATGCCTACAATAGCAGGATTAGTACGCAGAATGAGAAATTGCCTTTCCAAATGAAAAAAGGGAAAGGAAAAAATCGCACAACACGTACCATGATGTTTTGCTTCCCATCTGCCCCAGGAAAAAGTTCGTCACTTACGCTCACCGCAAGTCGAGTGGGTCGCTAACTTTCGAACCCAATCCGGTAGATCAAGAATGTCGCCCAACATCCACAAAATCGCTGCAGAAAAAGAAAAGGAGGCGCATTTATGATCCAGCTTTCGCCATAAACAAAACTAAGAAGGAACGAGTGTACCACTTACGTGTATGATTCCATTCCTCAGGGAATGACATAAACTCCACGGGGATAAAATCAACGGTTCGTACTTAGATGAATTGACTCATCCACTCCCGATCTCTGTCTTACTCATCATCAACGACGAAAGGCGTGGTCGACCAGCATCGTAAGGTTAGCAAACCTCGATGGTGAAAAGTCTGGTACAGCCTGATAAGATGACTGAGCGTGAGTTCAAGACCTGACTTCTCTGCAAAGAATCTCATCATCAACACTATTCGCCAAAATGACGGGTAAATCTGCGCTAGGGTAACCCGATACATTAGACAGAAGTCAAGCACAAACCTATCAAGGGGTCCCAGTGTGAAAGGATACGTGTACACATTCAAAAACCCATTGGCTCGGTCCCTGATGCCCTCATCCGGGGAAGGTATCTGTAACCCCACCTTCTCCCCCCATCCGCAGTCTTTTCTCACTAACCCAAGGTGTTCCTCACCTATCGAAGAAGTAAAATTGAAGGTATGCTCCCGTTGATCCTGAACATCGGGGTACTTCTCCGATGAGAAGTCCCCTCTCGAATCAAAACGCCCCAAGTCAGGCCCGCCTAGCATCAGCGACGCTCTGCCAACAAGGCGAGAACCGGAGGCGGAACTTTCTCCTCCCTGCCGAAAGGATCCTGATGTAGCAATCATGATTGTGGCAAAATTAGAAAATTGGAGCAGGAATTTGGGCAAAAGCGTTAACACTGAAATAATGGAAGGCCTAACGCGGGAAAAAAGGGTAACTACTTGGAATGGTGGAGTCTCCAAAAAAGCGGAAACAACCCTATATATAGAAAAAGTGGCGAAGATCTGCCTGCCTCAAAGGACGATTAAAAATACTGACAGATATCACTTTGGGAAGATGTGCCGGCGGCATTGCCTCGATCGCTTCACAACCGTGTCGTACATTAGACGACATCACATGATACTTTGGGATCAGAGACCCCCGTACCACTACAAGTCCTGAGGTGGTACCCGACCTTGAGAACCTCCATCAAAAAGAAGTTAGTCTCCAAGATGCCATTGGCATCATTGCGAATCTCAAGGTGGTACCCGACCTCAAGGACCTCCATCAAAAAGCAGTTAGGCTCTAAGAAGCCATTGGCATCATTGCAAGTCCCAAGATGGTACCCGACCTCGAGGACCTCCATCAAAAAGAAGTTAGGTTCCAAGAAGCCATTGGCATCATTGCGAATCTCGAGGTGGTACCTGAACTCGAGGACCTCCATAAAAAAGAAGTTAGGCTCCAAGAAGTCATTGGTATCATTGCGAGTCCCGAGGTGGTACTCGACCTCGAGGACCTCCATCAAAAAGAAGTTAGGCTCTAAGGAGCCATTAGCATCATTGCAAGATTCGAAATGGTACCCGATCTTGGGGCTCCACTCAAGACGGAAATAAGCACTTAAACTCAGCCCATATGGGCTTAACCACGGGGTACCATCTAAATCCGGGTAAACCCCCGGGATCTATCTACAATGCCTTATGGCTATCTACGCTAAGTTCAAAGAAAGTTTCCAGGTAGCCCGGGTTTGAGGGAACTCCCACTCGGGGACTGCTCTCGAAAGCCTAAAGGCAGTCTCTATACTCGGGCCTCCGAGCAAATCCCCTCTCGAAGATTTCCGCAAGGTCTAAAGGCTAAATCTCGGTCTAAAGGTTTGAAGCACTACTTTCATTCAACTCGAAGTCAGGATCCCGACGACCCAAGTTTATCAGTCCAATCCGGGCTTGATCCATGGAACAGCAAAGGGTTTTGCGGGGAACCGTGTTAATCAATCAAAAGTCCGAAGAAACACTCGCGCCCGGGCTCAATATATGCACCAATCGGTGGGGTCATACACTCAGATTCTTCACAAACACAGATAAGGGGAAATATAGCATACATCGAAGAAAAAATTGAAGAAACATCTTTATATCCGTAAACACTTGATTACAAAGGCCCACGAAGGGTCCTTACACAGAAACAAAAAAGCAAAAGGCTACACATATAGTAAAAGCCTAGAGCCTAGCTATTCTCGAGAGTGCATTCTCAGTGGCAGTATCTTCAAGCGCCATCTCCTCGAGTGTATCATCACGGTCTTCCAAAGCAATATCTTTATGGGAGAAGATGAAGAAGAGGAAAGTGGTGGAGGAGAGCAAAATGACGCAGAAGAAGCAGAAAGGAATGAAGAAGTGGCTGGGTGAAAAATCTGGCTAGTACGGATTTCGCCAGTACTGCTATTGCGAAGCCACTTCTTGAGACATTACACCCGGTGCAGGATGCAACAGTTAGTAGATAGTACCACCTCATTCCATGGTAAGCAAAAGGAGTGAGGCGCCGCACCAGGTAGTCGGGGGAGATAAGCAGCGATGTAGAGTCCGAACACCCCCTGAGCAGCGGTGTAGAGTCTAAACATTTCCCCGAGCCGGGAGAAATTGGCCCCCTACCTCGTCATCCTGAGACAATGACGACAACAACAATAACAATAACAATGATAATGACAAGACGGTGTAATCTCGCTCGACAAGAGAAAGTCCGGGACATAGGTCGTGGCGTGGCTAATAGGAACGCTACCATATAACCTTGAGGCCATGGGCCTCAAACATAGTTCATGACAATGGATGAGGATGGTGAGAAGAGAAGGATGAATAGATATGGGAAGACACATGAATAAAAGGTTGGTTCTAGGAGGCTCCCATTTATAGGAAGGGCGGCAGCGTAACCGACGACGCCATTATTGTCTTCGAAAGACATAACGGCAGGCGCATTTAATGCGTCCTTGGGAGCTGAACCGGCAGCGACGTTATGGCTTTGAAGTATGAGAAACGGTAATGCTTTGAATGATTCTAGAAAGATGAAACGACGGCATGTTTCGGTTATCATGGAGGCTTGCGTCATCGGTATGACGTCATCACGGGAAATTCGGAAAGCTATTTATCAACATCGTTTCTTATCGTTTTCTTCAAGAAATACGGGGACTATCTGTATACGGTGAAATCGAAGGGTCCAATTCCTTGTCATTGAGACACCTCAAAAGATTGTCTCGAAGGTTCGAGGCTACGGCCGAGCCTCCTCCCTCGAGGTTCATCGACGCTCGACCTTGGGGCAGTACTGACCACGGCTATGGTAAAAGTGGAGAGTTCCCAAGACACGTGACTAGGCTTGACAAAGTCTAGTGGGCTAGTTTCAACCTGAATCAAGGCGTCAACTAGCTCTCCCATGTCCATATCTTTGTAATTAATGTATTTTATCCTATGTTAGGATTCCCCTCATATATAAAGGGGATCCTAGTCATTTTGTAAGGATCTGTTGCTCCATACTAAATACACAAGAATATTCTCTCTGCTCTCTAACGCATTATCTTGATATTGTTGCTTCCATTTATTGTCTTCATTATTGTTCTTCATTTATTGCTTATTATTGGCCATAAAGAGCCATTATTGATTTTATCTTAACTTTTAGTCGTTCATCAATTGCCCTCGATAGCTCCCAATCGAGCATCAGAATCGACCTCGAGGCCCCCGAATCGACAAGCTCGAGGCCTCGATTGCTAACCTATCGGTTTGGTTATCATCTTGTTCTAAACTCTTATCTCGTTTCTATGTCTTTCACATAGCATCAACCGCCTAACAACTAGCATAAATAGATCACGTATTTTTAGAGTCCTATAATCACATGTAATTGTTATTACCATTTTCACGGTAAACATTTATATACTAAATTATACGAAACATAATGAAATAAGAATGTGGGAATTACTGATACATAGACTAATACAATTAAATGACGGACATAAAGTATTGTTTTGTAAAAGAAAAAAATATAGTTTAAAACTGTACAATAATTTTTATACAACAAATCAAATAATCGATAATATTACAATCCTTATAACAAAATTGCTACACTGCTAAGCACTAATTACAATTTCCACATTACTAATTTCTAAAAAAAAAAAAACTAAGCTTTTAAACCAAACGACTAATAGGTAGACGTGCACTCCTTGCGTTTTTTCAAACACAAAACCCCAAGTTTTGTTCTTTTTTTATTACTAAAATCACTACATTTAAACCCTTTTTCGATCACTATTACTCAATTGAATCTTTCCTACTTGATTGAAACAATTAACTATCAAAAATTTAAAAGTGTTTACTCCCTTATCCCTGCTTTAGGTGCTTATGTTCTTTGTTATATCTTGTTAAGGAGAGAGTTTGAAGTTTTGTTATAATTTTGGTCGCCCAAAATCGTTGTGATTAAATTTACCTATAAAATAATCTTGGTCTAAAACTTCTAAAATCATATTCTTTCATCATTTTAATATAAAAAGTTGCATTTACATGTTTCAAATAGTCTTTAAGTTTTGGGAATTTAATTTTTGAACAATGAATTAAACCGTGTCCAATGATCCTTGACATGTGAGAAAGGGCAAACAAATTGGAATTGAGGTGAAGGTAACATTATGGATCATTTGAACATTTCTTTGAATAATGTGGGCAATACCTTTTGTTGACACCCAATTTTTCCATATATATTTTTAATATGCAAAATAACTTCAAAATGACATATATATGCATATGTAAGCACATTCAAGTGTTTTATTATTTTTTTCATAATTTTAAAGGTTTTTTCAATCCATTTATTTCCCTTTTTTATCACTAAAACCTAATAATCATTTCCAAAATTATTATTTCTAGAAAATCATCTATTGGATTTTTATCCTTATGCTAAAATATAGCTAAGGTAATTTTGGCATATTTTTACTAATTTATTTAGTATTTTTCAAAGCTAAAGTGCATAGTTGCAATACTAGCCTCTTTGAAGATTTAATTGCGTTTATATTCATAAAATCAAGTTCTATATTTTTAAAGTGCCAATTATATGTTATAAATCATATTAGTACTTTTAATTTATTTTCAGAAATTAATTTACTAATTTTTATAATTTATAGGGGAAAATTCGCTATTTAAATAATAGCCCAATTACATTTCGATTATAGCCTAAATCTGGCCCTAATTTAAACCCAATTTCCCAGCCCAATTCCGTCTTAAACCGACCCCCGACCCAATTTAAATAACCCAACGCGGATCCCCTACCTAACCCTTTGAATCCTGGTCGTTGATCATTTAGATCGACGGGCATTATTAGCCCTTTCCTTTTTTAACCCTAAACGACCCCTAAACCTACCTCATTTTTCACCTACCGCCGCCTTTGAATCCCTCTTCTCTATCAACTCTCTCTGAAACTCTCATGAACCCTAGCCGCCGCCCTCTAATCCCACCCCAATATCTACCTAATCCATTGCCCCTCGTGGTCATTTGACACATGTACCAGCCTTCTATGGCTCCTGGGTGTTTGTTTCAATGGTTTCATGGCCAGACCTCGAAGGAATCTGGTCCAGTCCTTGCTCGACTGTTGTTCATGGCCTTTCTCCGACCATCCACGACCTTTTTTCTGGCCATTCATGGCCTTTCAAGGCAGATCCTTGACTTTTCTGGTTAGATCGTTAACTTTCGAGATCTTTCTCGTTTATTTTGGGTTTTCTGAAACCCTAATCTCTAAGACCTTCCGATTTCTTTCAGATCTATCTTAGATCTTTGCTTCCTATGAACTTTTTAAGTGTTTCTCGAAGGTTCTATGACTTTTCTTTCAAAATGACTCTTCACTTTTCAACGATTAGGGTTTTCCTTTAAGTTTTTCAAAAGATCTCTTCTCTATTCTTAATATTATTTGTGATTTTGCTATGTTTATAACGATTTGCTCATATTGTTCTTCTATCTATTTCAGCATGTTTAAAAACCCTAGTTCCTTTTAGTCTTATTCGAGTTCTAGACATTGTTTATTTAAGTATGTACTTGTTCTTTGTTTCTGACTCGATTTTCCTTATTTGACTTGTTTGATTTTGAGTTCTTACCATCTCTAAAACTCGACTACTGCTGAAACCCTAATTTCTTAGAAGTTTTCTCACTTACTACTACTGTGAGACCTTTACATGTTTCTGATTTCTTTTACCTGATACTATGTTTTTCTTCACTGTCGATTCTATGTGACTTGACCTAATTGACTATTGTGCCTCGAATGTTTGCTTTACTACTGAACCCTAGCTTATTTCTGCCACTACTGCATGTTTGTGATTATCTCTTTTACCAATGTGTTTGGCCTCGCATGTTTGATGCTTCTGTTCACTCTATTTATATACTGAAGTGCAGAATCATGTTTCTTCCTTGATTGATCTTGATCTTGTGACTGATTACAAAAGCTTTTCTTCTATGAACCCTAATTTCACTCGCCCACTTAAAATTAACTGATTCTTTTCCTTTGCTATGATATTTTACCTTACTGAATCTTTTCCAAAATAAGCATATCTTTGCACTTAGATTTAATTGTTTACTTCATGCTTTTACTATCCCTTTTATGGCAATAATCAATCTGTCCGAACTGATTTTCTTTCCTAATTGAAGCCTGTTAGTACCCGTTAAGCCATGATTTCTTAATTAAAGGGAATTACTTGGGTTAATTGATTCTGACTTGTGATTGTTTCCATGTTTGTGTTAAGACTTTACTGATTACCTTACTTACCACTTGTTTTCAAAACTATAAATACCCCACCCCCTCTTCTTTCAAACACACGAACTATCTGAGTTCAGAACACACACTTCACTCAAAACTCTCTCTTCTCTGTTACTACTTGTGTTACTGCTTTGTCTAGCCGGCTGAAAGCCAAGGCTAGGCTGTAGGAATTTGCTTACTCTTTCTTTCTGCACTTTGCTTCTTACTGGTATGTCCTAGTTAATTTTCAAGCATCAACAACAACATGTTTCTGTAATTGTTTCAACTATTTTCATGCTTGTCCACTTCTGCTTATGTTTCTGCAATCAAGTTATATTA